>NC_061118.1:36443858-36481419 GCF_002878395.1 Capsicum annuum | reverse complement strand
TTTTTTTTTTTTGGTTCAAGAATTATAATAACCCAATTCAAAAAAATTTCGTTGTATATTTATTCGTTTCTCTATAAATAAATTTAACTTTGTATGAATCAAGTATATATATGATAACAAAATTGAACGTAACACTTAATTATATATCAAGAATCAAGTATATATATGATAACAAAATTGAACTAACACTTAATTATATAGCAAAATGAGAAATAATACATCTATCGTCCACAAAAATATAAACACTTTTTGTAACCTAAAATAGAAGAAAAATAACGCAAAAAGGTAAAAGCTCTATAAGATTGTCGACAATAAGTTTAATAACAATAACAACTGATTTTTTACTCAAAAAACAAAAAAAAAAAAAGAAAAAGAAAAAGAAAAAACAACCTCCACCTCCATTTATGCTACTCTACCACTTACCCACTCATGGGCCTGGTTTAGTTGGGTTGGAATCTTTATGTGCCTCGTTTGGATCAAAATTCTTGTTACGGTACGCCTTCTCAAGCTCCCTAGCCTTCACATATTTAGATTGAGCCCAATCTTCAATTTTGGGCAGTGTGTAATTCTGTGCAATATATACTCCACAAAGAGTACCAAACATGAATCCGAAGATGCCCATCTATCTAAACAATTTGCAATTTACTTGTTGAAATTCAACCAAGATTTCTCTTTTGCAAGCCATGATGTTACGGACAACCTTAATATATGGCGTACAATTATTAGTTGGATATCTTATCCTTCAACTAATATTTTCCTAATTTGTTTTTAAACCTTACCCCTTCTCCAAGAGTCAAATTCTAAATTCTCAAGCAACTCGTACGATGTTGAGGTATTACAATTATGTTTAACATTAAAATAGAAATTGTTATGGGCTAATTGGGATTATTGACGCTTATGTCCTTGGTTTGTGCTGATCTTTAATTTATGTCCCTCGTAGCAATAAATTAAAAAATTGAGTCATAAATATTTGTTTACATATCATAATATCTTTATGTCATATTCTGTTAATCTTACTTCTATTTTCTTGTTTTATTTTATAAATATTTACGTGAATGATTTAGTATATCAAAATATATGAGAGAAAACTCCAGTGAAATCATAATAAAAAATTACAATAATATCGACAATAAGTTTTTCGCCTAATTGGATTTTTTTAAAAATTTCGTCAACTAAACAATAAATCATGTTTTATCGTAACAGATAATAGACGAATCTCTTAAATAATTACAACACTAAAAGCTAGTCAAATATTATAAAGAAAAAGTAATACGATTTATATTTCATACGTACATAATTACAAGTACTTAAATACAAACAAACACTTTCAACCCCAACCACAAAAAGCAAGAAAAACTAGAAAAGGGAAGAAATACTCTAATTAGATTGATATAAGAAATAAAATAAAAAAAGAAAAGAAAAACAAAAAGCATAGAGATTTGTCACTCCTCCAACATAATTAGCAAAACAAATTAACAAATCACTCTTGACCAGCTTCATTTGGGTTGAAATTTTCAGGCCCATCGTTGTTGTAAGGCTTTTTGAGATCCTTGGGCCTGATCCAGCAAGGGTGGATAGTGTTATTTGGGTTCTGTTTTTCATTAGGATCTAAAGTTTCGGGCCTGTAGTAAGTCCCTTCAAGATCCATGGGCCTAGCCCGATCTTGGCGGAGAACTTTTTTAGTGTATTGTTCTTCATTACCATAGAAATTCTCGGGCCTATGATAGTTTCTCTCATGATGCTTGGTCCGAAACCGGCAATCACGTACCCGATGACCTTCATTAGTGTCGAAATTATCGGGCCTACGATAGGCCTGTTCAAGCTCACGGGCCTTCACACAACCCGAATGGACCCAGTCAGCTATTCTTGGAACTTTGTAGTGTTGGGCAACATACACTCCACAAACAGAGCCCAAAATGAATGTAAAGCCTCTTCCAAAGCCCATTTCTTTAAGTGTAGTATGAATCAAAGTTTTTCTCAATTGTATTTGTTTCTTAATTACAAGCTTTGCATGGGAGGTTTCTTATTTATAGCACCTGGGCAAGCTAAGTACCCCCAACTGTTTCTAAATTGGATATCTTGTTTTCCAAGTTCATTTTTTTTTTTTAAATAGTAAATTCTTTGACTTTTCAGCATGTATAGGCTGGTGATTGATAATTAACGTGATAAAGATGAGAAGGTGCTAATAGAGACGAGATTATGGCTGAGTGGAAAATTTCAAATCACGTATATCCTGAATTATATTTTTATTAGGTTTTCATAATTAAGATTACCAGTAAAAGTCGATGAATTCATTTCTATCTAATTGTCCGCAGAGGCAAAAAATTAACTATTCCCTTCTGTTAAAGTCTTTATGGATAGAGTTATTCGGTATATGTGCTAATGAAAAGTGGGTAAGCAATTATATATTCATTTTCTCTTTTTCTTCTTGTGACGAGAGAGCTCAAGTTAGGAGAAAAAAAGGAAAAAAATCGGGTGAGAATCGAACCTTAAGATAGAACAAGTAAACTATATCACTCAATTATTTACCTAAAATTTTGCCTCCTAATTAACCAATTCCATTCAAACGAGGCAGAGGAATTTAAATTGAAGATTGTTAAGATAGGCGAAATCAAAATTTGAATGTTATACGTGCTACCATTATGTTAATGTGAATTTATCAATGCTGATGGAGATTGAATATGGTGTTGATTTAAATTAGTCAATTCGATTTATTTTAGATTTTTGAGTCAATTTATCGAGTTCTCGATGTATATAAACAAAAGGAGAAAATAGTAAACAAGATGTAACGATTATAACAACCTAGAGCAAGCTATATATATATATATATATATATATATATATATATATATATATATATATATATGCATATGTTGAGTTATTAAGAGGTGTGAATGAAGGTGGTGTTTTTTTCTGAACACTAAGAAAAAAAATGTAATTTGAATAGGCACCTTTTCGGATTGAATAGTCATGACCTTTCGAATGGGTTGTGACTTTTCGAAGAGTTGCACCTTTTTGAGCCATTGCTAGCTTCTCTTTATGAAGCAACACCTTGATAGATATAAATGCATGAATTTTTCCTCAGGTAAAAACAATTTATTTAGAGTTGAAAACATTCTTCTTCTTCTTAAAAAACTCTCTTGTGAACATCAAACTGTTGAGCGCGTTCGAAGTTTCTGAAAGTTTGAGGTACGGCTACTTTCAGAAAGTGAACTATTTTATCCTGGGAGGAAAGATTCCATAACCTCAGGTACTTGAGTGGAATAAATTCCTTAAGGATGCACCATGAAGTCGGTGGACTTGGTTCTTAAATTTCTGCTTCATCTTCATTTCTTAATAGTTGATAAACACTTCATTTGATAGTTCATTTTATTATTCATTTGAAGTTGTATTTGAAGGTGTTGAACTTCATTGTAGTTTTTGAAACTTATTCTTGAACTTAATTTGAAGTTTGTATAAAAAACATACAGATTTTGTACCCGCCAAAACAACAACATATAGCTCAATTATTCGAATAACATTATCGAATTATCACGCCCTCTTCATATTTTGATTAATTGACGGAACACAATATTGTCTTTAATGTATCTGGAGTCTAAGTAAGGGCATGCGTTAGATTTAACTCGAACTATTTATAGCTATTTAGTATAATTTCTTTTTTAATTAGGAGGCCGGTAAGGAAATCACACACCTACTAATAACTTACTGAAATATACAAACATGTAAGGAAAAATTGTCATAATAAGTTTGAGTTAGTAGGAAAAATAAAGAGAAGGATATGATAAGAACTGATCGATCCTTCACACTTATATATATATAATATATAATGAGAAAAGCATCTCCATCGGTAAGCTACGTACTACTCGAATATTACATTTGTCTTCTTATTAATTAACCAATTTCAAATGAATGACGCAGAGGAATTTGAAAATCGTAACATTTAAATCACATTGAAGATGGATCAAGACATCAATATACATTGGAATATTAATCTTAAATGACCAATTGATCATTTTGTAGGACTAGTTGTATTTGTAGCCCTACAATGCACATGGCTATGGTTGGACAAATATGACCAAACAACCTATAATTGTGAACTTCATTCATTTCCACTTCATTCCTTATCTTCAATTCATAAAAATATCTTCAGAGCCACAACTGACCACTAGTTAGGATATATACCTATATCCTACAAATTGCACTATATAAATTCTCAAATGAACTTAAATTTGTTACATAAATTCATCAAAATATTTGTACAAGCTATGTAGCTACTAAAACAATGTTTGGTTCTAAGGTAATTTCTTTTTTCATTTTGTTCAATGTAGTGTTTTTCACTTGTGTTTCGTCTCATAGTATACCATGCCCTCCAACTCCAAAGAGCCATCCAGTGACGCCATCCCCAACAAAAGCCCCAGCCAAGTGCCCCAAAGATACCCTAAAATTTGGTGTTTGTGGAGATTGGCTTGGGCTGGTTCATGAGGTCATTGGGGCAAAACCAAGTAGCCAATGTTGTGCTCTTTTGGAAGGGATAGCAAATGTTGAAGCTGCTTTGTGCTTATGCACTGCCATAAAGGCCAATGTTTTGGGTGCTCTTAAGCTCAAAGTTCCCATCGCCATCAGTATGGTTCTGAATTCTTGTGGAAAGAAAGTGCCTAAAGGCTTTAAATGTGCTTGACGTACGGTCGTTAGTGTTGTATGCAGGATTTTATGCAAGCAGTGTATGTGTCACAATTCGACTTTGTATATGAGTTTGGGTCTAGGATTATGTTGTTCTTGAGGATTTTCAATTCCTCACAAATTGTTGTATATCCTTTGTAGTATTTTCAAGTGGTATATATTTGTTTTACTGTATGTATACGTATCATTTAATTTAAATATGTTATCCTAACCATGTGAAAAATAACTGACCAGAATAGAAATAGAATAATACTACATATTGTTCCATCCAACTAAAACTTGCAATGGATTTTTTCCTGATTTGTATGTATCAGTTACCACTGATCTAGTTTCATTTACGGACTTGGTATATCAACAAAGCTAGCTTAATATATTCTCCAACCATTGTACGTGTCCTAGTCCTGGCTCAAATTCCCACTTCCCCAATTTATGATATGATGAGTTTAATATATCTATACATTAACGATGTAAGGCATATTCACACAATTAGAATGAATGGTAAATAATTGTTAAGTTGTAGTATTACCTACTAGTAATAATTAATATACTAATTATCTTAGAGACGTTGCAAACCTACCCTGACAAACGACAGCATATGTAACAAATTATGATGTCATTGACTTGAGATTATTATTGGTAGTGGAATAAGTGTTTGCTGCCATTGGTACGGACATATCAGCAAAAAAATCTGCAAATTCAACAAGAGAAATACTCTACTGCAGGTTAAAATTTTACAACAATTCATGACTAAAAGGGTCCTCTTTGAGTGTGCCGATGAAAATATATATGAGAATGTTAGCTAAGGTCTAATTAAGAATATGCTTCCTCATAAAGGTAGTAAGTATAGCTAAAGCACGCATTGAAGTAACTGATCCAATATGCAATTACTTTTAAGGATTATATACTAACAACTGAGAATATCTACAACAATTCAACATATATACCTAGTGAAATCCTAAAAGTGGGGTCTGAAAGGGTAGAGTGTACTCAGACCTTACCACAATCTCGTGGCGGTAGAGGGGTTGTTCCAAAAAAACCCCGGCTCAAAGAAGAAGGAAACAGTGAAGACAACATAACAACTAACAAGGAAAGCAGTGCAACGCCTACAAGAAAGACAAGAACAACAACAAAATAGGTAGTGCGACAACTGAAAATATTTATGGAACATTAATTGAGTAATTAATCCATGCAGACGATACACTCTTATCATTCTCCATTTCATTTTTAAGGTTAAGATTTATGTCCACCATCACTGTCTCCATTTACTCTTCTATTGTGATCCTTTTACGCAAGTAGGGAGTCTATTGGAAAAAAAGAACTACTTACTGAAGAGGTTTAAGAAGGTCAAGTAAACCATGCATGCACAATAGCCACTTTGTTTCATCAATCAAAGAAGAGGCCATACTAATTAATTTGGATCCTTACGATTGATGTGGCCACTTCTTAGGATTACTCTGTGAGAAATTACTTCCACAATCAATAGATAAGATTGTTATATTAAAGGAAAATTAATTAAGAAGGGGCATAGTTAAATATGGACTATTGAACTCATAATCAAAATTTCCATTATAAGTAGAACTAATATACATTAGATATAGCACAGTCTGCAAGATCCAGTTATATATCTCATTCAGTGGTACGTACATACTCTAATATGAAATAGTTATATAAGAGTTCAGCCATCAAAATGTATAATTAAGAGCCCAGCAACATCAGATTGGGCTCAAAGTTAATGTAATACTCAACTGGTTAATTTTCTTCGTAAAATTTCGCTCCAAATTTCATCATGCGCGTGTTAGATGAAACTCGATCAGAAAATTAAATCATCCTCGATCTTAATTAGTAGCTAATTGTGAACAGGAGGGTGTGTTCTTGCTGGTAAATAATCCAAGTTAAACTCTGGTGGTGGATCTTCCCTTTTCTGTTGATGAACCTTCCAAGTAACTGAAACTCCATAATGATGATGGTCATCTTTTTCATTTTCCTTGATATTATTACTATTTGGCACTGCTGATGAGGGTTTTGCTTTTACATCCGTTGGAGTACTGGAAACCCTAGCAACATTTGGTTTATTCTGTTCATTCTGCAAGAAAAAACACCAAGGGAAATAATTTTAGTTTCAATTTTGTCAAGATAAATGATACACAAATTGTCTTAACTAGAGAGTAATCATAGGCAAGTAGGTCTCAGCTATATATACGAATTGAATTAGCGTTGTCCATGGATAGAGATAGAACCAATGACGGAGTTTAACTGAATCCCCTTCTGAAAATTGTACTATACAAATAAGGCTAGAACATTTTTTTGGTATATATATTAACTGTTGAATCCCCTTGTATAGTGACAAAAACAGTTCAAAAATTGCTTTAAGCCAACTAGCCTTGTGAAAATTTTTGGCTCCGCGACAAGATAGACACTGAAAATTCATATAATCAATTGACACCAAATGTTTGCGATAGGGGTACGTGCAGTTATTGTTGTTATCGTTTTGGGCTTTTGGCAAATTTCTTAGAGAAGAAATTAGTGAATATTGTGAATATAGATAGAAATAAAACAAACCTTGTTCAGGACACCAAGCGAACGAGCATTGCATGCATGAAATATAAGGAAAATCATCATGAGAAGAGTGATTTTGGTGATTGACATTTGAAACTAAATGAACTTCCTACTATGTTTGAAGTACTGAATATTGAAAGTTTGAAACAAGATGAAAATTGTTGTTGGCTCGATTTTGAATGACGATTGCGAACTAATATAAATACTTTAAGAAAGAAAATCGAGCATTAAATGCGGACTTTGGAAGAAGTTATTAAAGGGATTTGATAGGAGAACATGCAAATGTAAGGGAGATAGGAGTAAGGTAGAAAAATAAAGATATGGGTGGCCTCAAATATGTCTCTTTCAAATATATATTGGGTCCCAAAGACATACACCTCCCACTAAAGGAAAGGTAACAAATTAAAGCCAGAACCCTTGAACTAAATATATAAGTATAGGAAGAAATAGAGTTAAAAAAAGCTTATAAATAGACCATCTTCGTTCACTTTTATTTATCATGTCTCTCTTCAAAAAAATCTATTTAACTAATCTTCGAAGCTAAATCAATTAGATTAATTCCTTAGTTTAAATTTAAATTTTTCATATTCAGAAATACTATAAGTTGCAATCTTAAAAATATTCATCAAAATTCATACAGTTTAACTTTTAAAAAGCGAAACGTGACAAGTAACAATTAAAGACTGATCACATATAGTTGAGAAAAGGAGTGATACAAGAAAGCAAGAGCCTGTCCGATATTTGTATCGACCGAGGTAATTATTCATTGGCCTTGTCCTCGTATGAAGTTAAAAACTATGGTTTTGTGGTTTTATAACATGGTTAATGCTCCTGGTTTTTCGCTTGGTTCCACCTTCTGTTACCTTGAAAATGTTTAACAAATAATTATTCTGTTTAAAGGTATTATACAAATATATGGTGTATATAGTCATCCAACATGTTATATCGCGTTTATACACGTCCCTAGCTCCTTCAACATGCACTCTTCATATACAAAGTTACAAACAGAATGAGCAATTATTAAATTATGTATAGGTCGATGGAAGTATTTTAATGCTCTTGATATCCTTGGGGATGCTGGGCACATATGAATATTGAACGAAGTAAAAAGGTTTTATGATATGCTTTTTTTGCAAAAAATCGTGTAAAATTGACTCAAAAGTGTATCACGATGCATTAGAAGAGTCTTTGAATTTGTTGTAGTAGACCAGCATTTAGTAATGATAGAATATTGAATAAGACAGTCGATAGAGATTTATTTTATTCACAATACATAAACATGCTCTTTGACTTAGGCTTAGATCACATCCATGTCCTTCAACTTAGGGTGTGTACTAGTAGACGCTTAAACTTGTATAAAGTTGAACAAATAGACACATATGTCCTATGTGGCCAATTCTTATCTTATATGACATGCATTCTACGTGTCTTATGCAACATAGGATGTGTGCGTCTACTTATTCAACTTTATACAAGTTTAAATATCTATTTGTGCACACCCAAAATTAAAGATAATATATGTAATTCAATGTCAAGTTAAAACACATATATATTTATGTATTATTCCTTTATTTTAATTTGTGACATCAAGATTTTAGGACTACATTTATTGTAATATGTACATTCTAGATGCAACACGTTAACGGCCGGGGAAATGATATATGACTAGTCACTGATATTTGTTATCTTTTCGACCGACCTTCAATATAAGCTTAGATACATATACTTTTGCATTTTTACATGGAATAGCTAATTTCTTTTTATGCATTAAATTTGAAGTGCACTGGACATTCTCAAAATGGAACGAGTAAATTTAATATAATAGGTACTTGTTGGCATTCCAACCTTCGTTCTTCTTTCAGGATCTATTTGAGAGAGAATGAAAATTTGTTATAAATAAAACGGGAGAGTCCAACCCAAAAGACTAGCCTAATAGGTGGGAGAACCCATTTGACCTATAAACCTTTTAGCATTTCTTTATTTTTTCAATGTGGGACAATTGGTTCATTACAATCGCCTCCGCTTGAGAACCAACGACCTCGTTGGTCACAGCTGGCACCCCCTCTTAGGTCTAGGCCATCACTCCGAGTTGTGGCTCCACGCATGGATCGATCCTCGTTGGTCACGACTGGCACCTCTCTCCACTCCTGGCACGCAGGCCACCATTTCGAGTCACGGCGCAACACGTGACTCCACACGTGGATTGATCCTCATTGGTCACGACTGGCATACCCCTCTTGGATCCAGGCCACCACTCTGAGTCACGGCCAATCGCATGGGACTCTCAATGAAAGCACCAATGTTATAAACCAAACTGGAGAGCCCAACCCAAGAGACTAGCCTGATAGGTGGGAGAACCCATTTGGCCGATAAACCCCTTAGCATTTCTCTATTTTCTCAATGTGGAACAATTGATTCATAACAATCTAATACTATTTGATCATGAATATCTGAACTGGTTGTTTATTGTTTACGAATTCCTGTCTAGACAATTCATAACGTCTATACCTAGTGTTTTGATATACGATTTCTATTCTTCTGTGAAGTGTGATCAATAAGGGATAATCGCGTTGTTCATATGTCAGTACGTAACCGCATGAACGATCACAAAATATAAGCAGAGATTTCAAATATATAAACATGATTGCACATGCCACATAAGACATATACAGAGTGCAAAAGATGAACCTATGCAACTCAGTAATCATAAATATATGGGATAGTTTGAGTGATTTTAAGCATGTGAATTAATAATATATGAATCATGATAATTCAATCAAGGCAGGCCCAGCAATTCCACATACACTTTATCTGATCATAAAAGATTTCACGTAAATAACTTTCTCTTGTCACATCATGTATACGACACCCTTTTATATACCCTTAAAGATTTCACACAATAACGGATAAAGACAATATTAGAATTTGATGTTTATAGATTCAGAACTTTTAATCCTTTTAAATCATTGAATCTAAATTACTGCTAATATATATATAAAAAATATAAATTACTTTTGATCAAAGTTATTAAATTTGAAACACCAACTCCGCCATGTTAATGAAGAATGAATTCTTACAAAAGTAAAATAAAATTGGGAATGTGAATTGGTGTTATGGACATGGATATACAGAAAAGGACACTAAAGAGACATTGTTGCATGGGTTAGACCCTCCATTGTTAGTCTTGTAAGGGACACAAGAGGGTGCCCTAACCAACTTTAACGGTCATACATTCCACGTGGCACAAACATTTGCTGACCAGACTTGCCACGTGTACACAGCCCCACTTTGGCCGCCAAAAATAAACCCCTTCACCCCAAAAATCCACAAATCTCCACCACCAAATGTTTGTTTCATTCTTTTGTTCCTTTTCCTTTGTGTTCTTCTAACTTCTTGGTTACTACTCCCTCCACTTTTCTTATAAGTTAGCTCTGATTTTGTTCTTTAAGTGTATAGTTAAATTTTTAAAAATAATTTGATCATAATTTTTTAATATATATATTATTGAGTTTAAATATAATAATCAAGATCAATTTAAAAAGAAATAAAATTTAATGAGGAATAAATTAATTAAGTTAGTGATAATTTTTTAGGAGTGAATAAATTGTTAAAAGATATGTCTAAATTAAAAGAAGCACTTATTTAGGAATATAGCGGATAATTCTTTTCACATTATCAGTGAAATGTAATATTAATATATTATATAATTATTTAAATATTATTATATTATATTATATATCGAACTTAAAATCATAAGATTGCGTACAATGAATTATTGCTCGTATATGTAAATTCAACTAGCTAGATATAAGTGTAAAATTGTTAATGATCGATATTTGAGTAAAGGACAGCTAAGTTCACTTAAATTTTGGCTATGTACGTGACTTTCAAAAGAATCAAATCACAAAGATTTACTATACACAACCTCTTTATCATATATTTTCACGACTTAAACTAATGACCTTCTAGTCACATTAAAAATAAAAATTTTGAGGGGTGGTGGCCCCGGTGGGTGGTCAATATAGCGACGGCGGGACACTAGTGGGACATAGGGGTGGAGGAGGGTGTTGGTGGGTGGGGTGGGTTGAGTGGGTTGGTGGGGGGTGGGGGAGTTAAGTGACAAAGGCGTTGACAAGAGGCTCAAAATGCTGTGTCTTGTTAAAGCCAAGCATTATTCTTGATGTGCTCAACTCCGTTGTCTCTACGGTATCTTTAATTATTAGTATAATTATATTATTTCTTTTTTTAGTATTTTCATTCTTTAATACCGTACTAATATTAATGTGCTCTTTTTCTCTCTTACAAGTACTATCAAACTACTTTGATTTGGTGAAAGAATGTTAGTAGTAGTAGTACTAATGAGTACAAACCAAGTTGAAATTTGTATCTTACTCATCATCATATGTACTTCTTGGAATGCTATAATAAGTTTAATGCTTCCTCCATCCATTTATCCAATATTGATTTGACACATCTCATAAGAAGCAATAAATATAATGATTAAAAAAATAACTTTATGAATATAATAAATTTAATATTTTAAAAAATAGTTACAGTTAATAATAAAAATTAATAGATAAATTATTTCTTAATTTTCAAACTAAACAAGTTAACATAGATCGTAAATTTAGTAGACAAGTAAAGTGAACGAAGGAGAAGGAAGAGAGTAAGAGATATTTTTGTGATAATTGAGGAAGTTCAATAAAATCTTTAATTGGAAAAAGTAAAATGTTGAAGAAGAGATAGCCAAAAGATTGGTGACAAAAAGCCATGTATTGGGATTTGGTTATAGAGCTAGAGTATCGAGATTAAATCGATGAATTCGTTTCTCTCGATCTTCATCATGGTCCACCTGTATAGTTCAAATGCATTATATTGGAACCATGGATCTTTTTACATGGGAACATGTACAATTCCAGCTATCTGTACATCATTTCAATTATGCAACAACTACAGCATACATGCACTATATAAATATACATGTCTAACTTATATTATACAGTACAATAGAATGGCCTAAGCGATAATGATCATTATATTCGAGGTGGTTCCTACAGAAAAATCATATTAGGTAGTATTTGCTTGGCCAAACCACAAGTCACTACTATGACATATTGAATCTTACTGGCACAACTTTCCGACTTCCTTGCTTTAAAATAAATTTGGGGGGTCAAATGAGCTGATTAATGTATATGCTGAATTATTAAGGGGGAGAGGGGGGCTCTCTGTGCATTTGAAGGTTACTTGAGCTGACATGAATTCGGCTAGAATATGCTAGCTAATAATCATAGTCCAACCCATCTATCTCATGTCAAGTTTAAATTTTCCGTCTTCTTATAATTTATTTAATTACCTAATCATTAACATATCAAATGAAAAGTAGCATTTAAAATAAATTTTGGCAGCTTTTTCATTGATCAATTTAGGATACATATTTAACCCAAATCAGTCCAATTATCAGATAAATTAAATTGGACAAGTAAAAATGAGTTAAAGTTAATAAATCAATACAGAAAGGAAAAATTACTTAAATAAACAACTTAAGTTTCTAAACCATTAAAAATCCCTCCACTTCTAAAATATTATATATATTCCAACATTTACTATTTTTAGGTAAAGTTGAGATACAAATTAAAACCTCCTATTCAGATGCAGTTACTTTACTAAAAATTAACTCATTTCCTCCTCTCTGCACGCCTTAATTTCAACAACAGTTTCTATTCAATTTCTCCATCTAATTCAAACCTTTGAATTAAGGTAAATTCCCCCCCTCCCCCTCCCCCTCCCCCAAAATCAACTTCAATTTCTTCTAATCTTATTTTAGGTTTTTTTTTTCAAAAAAAAAAATTGCTTCTGCGTTTTTAAAGTGAATTTTCAGTGTTTTGTTGAGAAATTTCTTTGATTATCATTCTTTTAGGCTACATTATTTTGAATTAATATTATGAATAGAGATTCGGGACCATCTTTTAGTCTTGGATTTTCTCAATTAGAGAGTATCAAAGAATATGAAGAAGTTGTAAACTTCGTTCCTGGGAGTTTTGACTTCGAATCTGTTGGTTTTGATGATAATAGATCCAAGCATAGAAACGATCCACATACTACATGAAGAAATTGCGGTAAAAACATGCTAAGAAGGATAAGAAAAAAGAAATTTATGGTTCTAAGAAAAGAGGATCTAACAGTTCTGTAAGTAAAGCTCCCGCCAAGAAAAGAAGAGTTGATGAAGTAATTTCCAGATATGAGCTTCCTAAGGTATTTGCATGTTCAGATCTGTTGAATAATAGGCCGAGATATATATTTTGACTTGCATGATACATTTTAAAATTTATTGCCTATCTGGTTCTTTGTTTACGATTTTGTATGTATCTTGTGTTTTTTATGTGTTATTGAAATTAACATAACAAAAGATACAAGTTTATAAGTCTATAGATACATATTGTGTCAACTTGTATCTGTGAGTTACTGTTAATGCATTGATATGTATCTAGTGTTGTTTAAATTTTATTGAAAGACATATTACAAAAGATAAATGTTATTTCTTCTAAGATACATATTTTACTATCTTGTATGTGTGGTTAAATAAATATACATTTAAATTATCTAATGTTTTATTAGTATTATTGAAATAAACAAATAAAAGATACATGTTTTTTAAGCTTAAAAATACATTTTGTATTATGTTGTATCTATAGTATGATGTTCTTAGAGTTTTTGTGTATATTGTACTGTCTTATTGTAGATTTGTTGCATTTCATGTTATTTTTTTTTTAGGAATTGAATTACGTTATAAAGGAAATTCCACCTTATCATCTTAGATTTGTAAGTTCATGCAATTTAAAATTGAGATAATGCATCAAAACCCCCCTAAACTTATCTGCCCAACTTACTTTAGCACTTAAACTAAATTTCTATTTATTTACCTCCCTTAACATTTTTAAACTGAATTAATTTTCCCCCTTAATATCTAACACCACTCTCATGAGGGAGAGTGCATTCACTCGCTGCCACATCAGCGTCACATCACAGCCACGTCATAGCCATGTAAATAAAGTATTTTTTTAATATTTGTATATAAAAATATATATAAATATATATATATATATTATATATATATATATATATACATATTTTAAAATATATAAAATATTTTAAATTAAAAAAATACCCCATCCCCCATTTTCCATCTTTTTTCATAACCACCCACTCCTCCTTCCCCTCCCCCCCCCCCGTCCCCCCCCAACCTGCACACACACTCCGTCCACTCCCTACACTGCCACACCTGCACACCCCCTCATCCACCTCTGTTCACCCCACACAACAACATCTGCACACACACATCAAATTTTTCGGTGAATTTTCGTCGGAAAACACCATTATCGGTCACCATTGAAAAACACAGTACCAATTTTATTTTATCAAATTATCCTAAAAAAAAAACACAATCAAAGATGACTATCAATGGGGTTTTTGATACACGTGTGTTGAATCTACAACAATTACAAATCAAGAAATTACGAATCAAGAAATCAACAATTACTTTAGAACTTAAGAAATTTTGTTGTAGATTCAACAACAAATCAAGAAATCTCATTTTTTTATTGTCAAATTCAAGAAATGAATGGTGGTGGATGGGGGAGTTGAAGGGAGGAGTGGGGTGAGGGTGTTGGCGGGTGTGTATATATATATATATATATATATATATATATATATATATAGATATAATAAATAGTAGTAGGATTTAAAAAAAGAAATTCACACATTTTTTTTTAAAAATGTCACGTCAGCATTAGGGGTGAATTTAATTCACTCTAAAGATGTTAAGGGGGTAAGTAAACGTGTGTTATGTTTAAGTGCTAAAGTAAGTCGGAGTGACAAGTTTAGGGGGGTTTTGATGTTTTATCTCTTTAAAATTTAAGAATGATATTAAAGAAGTCATCGGCCAAGAAGTTTTAGACTTATTTGAAAAGACTATTTTTGGATGTTATCTCAACATCCATCTTTCAAATTATATTGGACAAATAACAAAGTTGAATATGTATCTGGGACTGCACTGGACTGGACTGCAAGAAATCCTACAAGGGAAAGACCGAACAAGATCCATTCTAAGTGGAATATGTATCTGGGATAGTACAACAAGATAGTGGAAGTTTGTACGTATTACGTTATTTTTTTCATTGTTTTCATTAGCGTATACATATATTTTGGTGTTTTTAATTTAATTAGTAATTGCTATGCAAGGATTGTGGTGTATTTGTAGTTGTCTATGCCGAGTATCTGAGCGAGGGATTAGGTATTCCATCTTCGGATATTGATGCTCAATACCATCGTCTGAGATATGCAAGTCTTTTGTGCAAGTACGAATTTGAAAAAGCGGTGAATGACTACTTTAGTGAGAATAACGATCCACCAAGGCTAAGGAGCAAGTTCTCACCAAAAAAAAAAATTACCGTATTTTGCATATTCAGTAGTTGTTTATTTGTTGGCTAGTTGGCTATTAAATACATTCACGATGTTAGTAACTTTGATTATGTTTGATGATGTTAGTAATGTTTAGATAAACATACATTATGTATATTTGATGATAAAATACTTCTACTTTATCACCAATTATAACTCATGGCTTAAGCATTTTATGATAAATTTTTGTTTCAATACATGTTTTTTTGTTACACTTTACAAAGATACTGTATTAGATACATATTTTACAATTATCTGTATCTAGTATAATGAAACATATATTACTATATAATGATAGTAACCGACACATCATTACATTATTATGTATCTATAACCTTTTGTTTGTTCATACGAATACATGTTGTCTCTAACGTGCATAACAAATTATATCAAAACTTAATACTCTTAGTACTATTGACAAATTATATTTTATAAGTGATACAAATTATTTAACTTGTATCTATAAAATTATAGTAGATACGTCCTATAAAATTGTATCTCTTTTCAATTATTTACTGTGGTAAATTTACTATTATACAATTTAATGACATTATCAGTTTAATAAATCTTAATTTTTATTTGATACGTCATGGCAAAATACAGCATGAAAACATATATAACTAAATAACCAAGGAACGAAAACAACTATTTATTTCAGTAATTGTTATTTTTAAAATTTTGAAAAAAATAATAATATCATAAAAAAAAATATTGAAGCAAAGAGATAAAAAACCCGGCAACCAGCTAGACATTATTCAACATTATTCATTAGTCGACTACATTGTCACTCCTCCTTTGAAAAGAAGTTACAAGTACACCTGTTGTGACCTTCATAACCACATCTTCTGCAACAATTACTGCTCGATGTCATAGTTTCACTTGATTTCTTGTGCCTGTTTTTCTTTGGTCTTTCAGGTGGACGTTTGTATTTTGGTGGTAACACAACTTTGTTCATAACTTCTTGTGGCACAATCCAATCCTTGTTATTTGGTATTGGAAACATTGATCCTTCATACGTCTTCCTTAATGGATAGTAATACTCGGAGCAATAAGGCTTCATATCAACTACATCCTTACTTTTTAGAACTGCAATCGCTTGTTCACATGTAATCTCATCCAATTGAAATCTCCAGCAACTGCAAGTCCTCCTGTCAAAACATACTATGTATTTCTTACCGTCATTGTAAACAGAATATACATACGCTGATGACGCACTAACCTACAAGATTAATCATAATTTGTTAACACATAGATACATATAGATCTTCTTTATTAATATTTTTGTATCCCTTTACAAAAATTAATTGATGAATTTACTGTAACATTTTTCGAAATAAATTTTTCAACCAGTCTCGAGTTGATTAGATAAGGGTTGATAGCCTCAAATTACCGTTGTAAACTTCTTTTCCCAATCTCAATCTCTCTGGTGAGGACGTTCTTAAATGCAGGCATTTTTCAAGCTTCTGCAGTAGCTTGGGTACAATTAATACAAAGAAGATTGCAGCACACACAATTTCAGTAAAATAGATAAATCTCCCACTTCCCTTACGTAGCTAATCCGTCAAGGTTCCCACAACCCTAGTCAAGGAAACTGTCCACTCATGCTAATACAATAACCCATAATAACCAATGAAGAGACATGTAATTAATTGCACAATGATAAAAGGGAAAAAATCCAAGATATCCAATTGAATGTTAAGTCAACAATCCAAGAATAATCAAAGTATCAAAAAGTATGTAAAAGTGTGTTTAAAGTACGTAACCTAATAAAGAAATAACCCTAAGGTATTTATAGTGTCCCAAAATAATAAATAAATTCTAATAAAAATGGAATAGAAAAAGTAAGTCAACAATCATTACGACTCGTAAGGTCTCCTTACAAGTCGTTTACAGCTTGTCGTCAGTATTCCAGTGAACTTTCATCTTCAGGGCTTCAAGCTTCTGTTGTCATTATAATTCATTACCACGAGTCGTAGTCAGTCCTTACGACTCGTGGTCTTCACTCATTTTCACTTGAGCCTTAAATTTCAAGGCTTTGAACACTAGCCTCTTTACAATTTCCCACTACGAGTCGTAGTCAGACCTTACGACTCATAGTCTTCTATGAATTCACCTCTAGACTTTGTCTTTGGATTCTGCTCACTTTACGATTGTTCCCAACAACTCGTAGCTACTTCTTATGAGCCGTGGTCACTCTTTACTTGATTTTTCAGCTTCACTCTTGCTTCTGGTATCCTGACGAGTATGGCTACAACTTATATAGTGTCTTGATGACTCGTAGTCTAACCAGTTCATCAGCTTTTTCAGACTTTTCTTTCATCTTTTCAGCCCAACACCTATGTCAACCTATTTCACTTGCAACATCACACAAAACCAAATCATATCTGACAAGATAACTCAAGTTCAAGCATAAATTCCTTCATTAAATGTGTCATGTTTCCATGACACATCAATAAGTGAAAGTTTGATGTATGTTCTGTTAGCATAAATACGTGTATTTCTTAAAATATTGGAATATGTTTTGCATTTGAAATATATGTGTTGTGGTTCAATCATTTTGAATTGGTTTAATAGTTCTTATTCGGCATTTTCAGAGCATCATCTTTCGAATATTATATTCTTTATGAAAACTTTATTTGGTTCTTTATAAGTTGAATTGACTTTCTACTTTTGTTACTCTCTCTTTATTTGCATGAATGCTTTGGGAGCAAAAAAATAGAGTCTTTCTACAAGACTCATTGCCGTAAAAGAAGTCTTGCATGAAAACGTGCTTCATCACTATGCATTGCCACCATTTCTCTCATTCAACCAGAAACAAAATGAGCGCGACAGAGTCGCTACTTCTATTTTAACTTTTTCTTAAATTGATTCTTTATTTATTTTTGTTGTGTTTATACATTTGTCGTTGCTTTCAACATTTTGGATTTTTTTTTTCAAATAGTAAAACATAGAATTATTATGACATTAGAAGGGACAGTGACTAATGTGAGAGTACTATTTACTAATTCACGTAACACTTCAATAGAAATAGTTATTTTCTTAGAACCAATTTTTTCTCATGTTCAAGTTCAAAAGGCCCTTCTGGAGTTTGTAAATTACTTCAAACATTTGATGATTCCTTTTTAATCGCAAACAAATATGTTTATATTTTTTTAAAAAAAATTCATTTCTCAATGAGTTTTTTTTTCTAACTCATTGTTTTTTACTTGTGAAAATCGAAAGAGTTCTGCTTTAGCAGGTTTGAATTTTCCGTATTTAATTTATCTTGTTCAGTTTTCTAACATGCCAACATTTTGTGTCACCTACTCTTTCCACTAAAAAAAAAAAAGACAAAAGGTCGCTAAAAGCAATGAGCCTGATTTTGTTACGGTCAAATAATTCTTTCTTAAGAAAAATAACTTTTTGTTCTGCCAATGTAAGATTTTTTCTTTTCATGTTTAAATTTGCCCTACTAAAGTTTGGAAAACGTTTTCTCACTTAATTGCCGACTTTTCAAATTTTCATAGCATTCATTTTTGTCTTTAATTAATTAACCTAAGTTTGGTCGGTTAACTGTAGTTAATGGATCCTTTAGGGTGCTTAATCTCTTCCTTTTAGGATAATTAGAACTCTTACCTAGAATTCTTTAGTTAAGTAGCTATTAAAATGAAGTCTTTATTTTCTTTTAATCACATAGTTTATAATAGGTGTCCTAATTCACCAAGAACTAATTAGGTGGCAATTTTCTTAATTTAATTTAAAGGTTTCCAATATGTTGTACCTCAGTTTGACTCGTGTTAAAATTGGGTATAACAATATTACTATTCAGCATAGCAGCCTTACATTCTAACGCCAAGTCACGGGATAAACCAAATCCAAACTTCCTCATTCTGGACGTCATATTAGACACCAACTCCAGAGCATAACAGACAGTTGTTGGAACTTCAGTACATACTCCTTAGCACTTATCTTACCCTGTTTGAAGTTCACAAATTCTTTGGCCTTAGCCTTCCTCAACTCCAGAGGAAAAAAATGACTAAGAAAATACCTGAAAACTCATCCCACACCTCCGGTTCACCGTCATCACCCCCAGCTCTTTTCACTCCTCATACCACTGGTAAACCACATCCTTTAGCTGATAAGCAGCAACCCACACCTTCTGAATCACTAGAATTTATCACCCTAAAGATCTTTTCCATCTCATCGATAAACCCCTAAGAATCATCCTCAACCTTAGAGACCGCAAAGGTTGGGGGACTCAACCTTATAAATTGGCCAACCCGAGTAACCTCAAATGAACTAGCAACAGGACCCACATTTGTGATATCTCCTTGAGACGATGAGCATAAGTATGACTAGTCTGAGAAGCTCAAAGAGGACTAATAGGGGATAGTGGAACCCCAAGTGGAGTAGTGCAGTCAGAAGCAGGGATCCTAGACCGAGTCTACACTCTATGAGTAGGGCGAATTTCCTTCCCACTTTCCCCAGGTGGGACGGTGATTCCATCTGAGTTCTTATGACCGTCAGATCTTAAAAGAGACATGATCTAAAATACGAGTAAGCCAGAAGTTAAGGAAGTTTCATGATAACTAGACTATCTAAAACGAAATAGAACACAAAGATGGGAAACATTATTAAATGCCTCATAGACTCCCATTTATAAGTGTGGCGTGGACACCCAACGATCCTAAATCATGCTCTGATATCAAGCTTGTCATGACTCAAACTCGGGCCTGACTGGACATCCCAAGCCCACCATGTGCCATAGATAAACCCTTTAGCCTTGCATCAAGAGCATAATAAAATCAACTAGTAGAAGACAACCAAAGTAGTAAGAGAGATAGATAAGTCCAATCAAAATCTAAGTTAAAACAAAACAATCAAAAAATCCCAATACTTTCCACAAAAGCCTTTAATCCAAGGATACCAACTACGTCGAGACATACCCCCGACTATGACAAAAGAATCTAAAAAGTACTAGGAATATAAAGGAAACTAATGAAATAACCAGGCCTTCTAAAGGATAGAGGCTGACTACTTCACAATTGATCAATAAGAGAACTAAACCACCTAATTTGTACAGGATCACCAAAAAAGCTCTCAGAACCTACATAATGAAATAATATAACATAGGAAAACAGTCAGTGAGGTGAGCACTTGCATGCAACTCAACGAAATGGATAAAATAATGTATTTACCAAAGTCCAGCCATAAAACCACATGCACAACAATTATATATAAATATATATAGGATGTCGAGATAGGGACACGGGCTATGAATCATGATAGTTTAAAATATTAGTCTGGCCTATGCAACTCGTATCGATATTTTGAGCACCCACAGGCTATATGGGTCTGGCTCCTCCTGCTGAAAGGGCCCCAGTCCATGTTAGCCGCATGTACCGAGGAATGGCTAAAGGCATCAAGGTGATAGCCATTTAAAATATATTATGTATCCAGACATAATGGTCATATAGACCCCCAATGTCGGCAAACGTGATTTTCAGTATTGGTTTTCCCGAGACTACACCTTTTCGATGAGGTACACAATTTCTTTAAGTCCGAATTAAAATAATTTGCACATTAATCAACTATTAACCAAGGAGTCTTTCATTAAGGCATCTTTCAACTTGGTATCATCATACCAACAATCTTGTAAGCTATTTCATTTATGCCAAACGAATTCATTTAACCAAATTGACTCTAATTATCGGTTTAAAAGTCCAAACCATAGCCACCAAGGGCATCCAAATTTTTTTATCCATTTATCCTTTAATGCAATGCAATAATATCAAAAGATAAGTTAAATTATGTAAGAATTCATATTCCAAACCAAGATTATAATGTGGGTTGAGGCTAATGCCATCATCATGCCAAAAATTCTTCAATTCGGCGAAACTTATGTCACCCATTATAATAATGCACCAATTTAGTTTCAAAAGTCATTAATTAAAACATGGATAGAGTTGTTAATGGGGTTGAGCTAAGTTTTTTCAGCCCATTTAAAAATAAGGCTTATAAGCCCAACTTCACCTGGCTCGTCGGCCTCAGAGGCCTAACCCATAAGCCTCAGAGGCCAGCCCGTGGGATCGAATATTAAAAATAATTATTAAATATTTTTAAGTTGGTCATTTATTTATTAGGAATTAGGATTTTGTCAATCTTTTCTAACTAGCTACTTATTTTTTTATCCATCCTTTGGTTGATACTAATTTTTTGAAAGTTCTTATAGTGCGTTTGAAATGGATGGTAAGCTGCTTTTAGTTTTGAACTTTAAAAAGTTGCTTTTACTCGTAATGATTTAGTAGTTGTTGACTTTGCTTAATGCAACATTCTGTTCTTTAAATTTAGGTTCTCTTCTGTTATAATCTTGTTACTTTTATGTAAATATTTTTTGTATATCTGTATTTATTATCTTAACCATATTAGAATTTTTCTATGAAGTTTGTAGCTAATCATCATTTTCTGCTTATTACAGTAAATGCCATGAGCTAATTACAACTAAGGAATCGTTTTGTGTCAGGTACAAGGGAAAAAGAGTCCGAGACAAAATGAAGGACTATTTAATCCCATGTTTGGTATGAAGTAAGGACTATTTTATCCCATGTTTAGTATGAAGTATTAGTTTATATCGGCATTATTTATTGCATCATTTACACCATAGTGATGAGATAAATTATTTCATATGCATGGTGGCTAACTAATTTCGAAATAACTAATCCCAAGATTGATTATCTCGGGATAACTCTTTCCCAACCAAACAACCTTTAAAGGTATTAATAAGATGTCTATAACATGCTAAAAACTAGTAGGAGACATATTAAGGTGAAACCATAATAGTTGGAGATTGTCTGGTACGTACAATATTTTCGTTTATCACATTTCAGATTACTTTTATTTTTTTTTGAAGGGTCAACCCGTCCCAACCCACGGCCCGCTTAGGGTTGGGTTGGGCCTCTATTTTAAAGGCCTTTTAGTTAAAGGGCTAACTCGTCCTAGCCCATTTAATTTTATAGCTTGCTGGGATAACCCAGCTCTAAGCATGGATAACCCATTAAAAATAAGAAAAAAGTAATTCAAGTGTTAACAAATAAAAATCCTCAAACCAAGTTCAAATCCATCATTCAAAACACATGAATATTGAATAAACTGATGCAACAATATAAAATACAAGTTAGGAAATGAGCAACATGCCTAAAAATTAGAAGAAAGTGAGGTGGACTTGAAGTTTAGAATCCGGAGAATGAAAATCCTTGAGAAAACTCTGAGAGGAGAAGGACAAAGCTAAGAGTTGGTAAATGGTGGGTACTGGGAATAAAAAGGGACTTCATGCCGTTTAATAGGGCAAAAGATCAAAAAACCCTTGCCCCCAAGTGAAAAAAATGAAACTGGCTGAAAATTACATAGCAGCATGGCAAGCTGCTATCGTGGAGCGTAGCCAGAATGCCACGCTCTTATCGCAGAGGCTAAGTGTCGTGGCACGCCACTATCGCGGACCTTCACTGCCTTGGGGTCCCGAAATGACCCCGAACCCCTTCCAAAAATTCTGAAACTTTTCTAAAACACCTCTTTAATATCCCTTTACATAATTCAAGTAAAAAATTAACATTACGCACACAGAAAGTTCAAAAATAAATTGATCAAAATTTTATGGTGTCTTAGAGTATTCTTCTTTGATTCAACGGCTATGAAGCTTAATCCGATGGACTTAAAGCTCAATAGCCTTCAATCCATCACTTTTCCCCCCTTTATTTCTTTTCATAAATTCATCCTCCTTATTTCTCAAGGAATTAGCCTTCCTTATGGATTCAGAAATTCAAAAAAAAAAATAAAAAATTTCAAAGTTTCTCCAAGAAGCCGTTGCAATCCAAATTTTCCTATAAATAATAGTCTTGTTCGCCCTTTTGATATAAAGAAAAAGTGGTGAAGAAAGTGGGGAATTTTTAAGTTTCATCACACTCTCTCATTCACTAGTTTTTCTATTTTCTTTGTTCCGATTTAATCACGCTGTTGTCATTGTTTCCTTTCATTGGTCGAGCTCGGAGTCAAAGTTAGTGGTGGAATCACTCTTCGACTTGTCTTCTTAGTTCGCTGACTTGGAAAAGTAAATCCCTCGGATTCCCATCTATTACATTTCGTTGGGTTAAACCCAACCTCCATCAGTAAAAGCCTCAACCAAGTCTGCTTGATATACACGAATATACTCTAATATACAGTTGATATACACTTGAAGCAGCAACTGCACACTATTATACAATGTATAATAAAAAATGACGTCAAAATGCATAGGTCTCAACACTGGTATACAATGTATAGGCAGAGATATATAGAAAAATGCAGTAGAGAAGGGTGCAAGTATACAGAGGATATATACAGCTAAAATGGGCTCAAAAATCCTTGAGATTAGAGTCAAAAGCTTGGGCAGATTATAAAAGATATAATACTACCTTTAACTTTTGAATGAGATCCGTAACCATCTTAAACAAACATGTTTCACTGAGCTTAGAAATTTTAATAGGGTTAAATATCATTTTGTTAATTATCCTTGTGATAATGATTCAACATATGCAACTCACTTAATTAAAGTGTGAGTTTTTTAAATCACTTTAGGTAGAAAATATGTTATTTTGACAATTAATAGAATAATATTTTTATCAAATCCGGAGAAATACAAACTTAACATACTACATATGATTAAATGATAAAACGATTACTAACTATGATAAATTTATGAATATTTACATGCAAGGAAATAAAAACTTCACAATATTAATTTATCAAAGTTTTATTATGCTTTGTCGGATATCGTAGGAATGAAATTAAACTTCATTAAACGATGGAACAAAAATGTTATTATCCATGGCGATGGTCAATAATGTGAGTACTTCTATAATAAACACAAGTGGAGATTGAAGTCTTAATTTCACGAAAATATTTGTTTTTCGTAAAACAAAATACAACGACGTTACAATGTAGAGTAGTTGTTTTTTTCACTAACATAAACTTTCCTCGTACATAAACACACATACTATAATACAATTCATATAAATGCAAACTAAAATTGACCAAAACACTTTTATGCATATCTCACTTCTTAGTATGAGCTTTCTGAAGAAATAGCTTAGTAGCCATTATGATATGTGCAACACACATAGGCAAAAACTAAATCCTTACTTATTTGTAAAGGTAAGAAGTCTTAACATTTGATACTTTAAAATTGATTAAAATTTTATATTTTGTTGCTTACAAATTTGATGTTAGTGGACATTTTAATAGTTCTCTTTGTAGCTTAATTGCTTTGGTAAGAATGATCTTACTATACGATTGAAAAAAAAAAGCACATTTCTAAAAATATTTTTGAAAGAATAGCTATAGAATTAAGTAGTTGAGAAACATTTTTTTATACACTTTCAATATATTTTTTATATATATTTTATACATATACATACTTGATAGAATTGTACAATTTCTATACATATATCTTATATAGATACATATGCTATTTAACAATTATATCATTTTTATATAATTTAATTATTTTTTATAAACAATAAAAAAGAAATAGAATATTTGATCAGTTAAAAAATTTATAATAAAAAAAATTGAAATATTTTAAAAATAGCCAAATTGCTCAAGTTGAATATTGTATCAGTATTGTATATACACTGTAATACTATATTAGTATTGTATATGGACTACGTAGACCAAAATAACCCAAATTTAGAAATGGCTATAAAGCGAAAATAGTATATCCGACTGACCACTTTTTGAAAAGTTTTCAAACTTGAGCTATTTATTTTAAAAAGTCCTTTTCCCAAAATAAAAATCAATAGCACTACACTAAATACCTATCACCTATAGTTGAATAAAGATCCATATATATTGTCAATTTTTACTTTACTCCTAAATTTAATATTATTCGTTCAAAGATCGTATATTTTATCTTTCATATATAATTATTTATTTAAACTTTTATTTTAAAAGTATCGATATTATTTTTAGACGTTATATTCTATATGATTTGATATACACATGCAATGTATGTGGTGTTAAACTTGTGATACATGATATGTTATATAATTAATACATGTATTGATTCTATATAGGTTTAAAATTCTAACAAACAAAGGAGTATATAATATATACCATGGCTACTTAGGGCTGGGCATAAAATATCGAAAATCGAATTAGCTAATTGAATCAAAAAATTTGGTAATTGGTATTCGGTAATTCGATATTTGGTATGGTATTTGGGAATAAAATTTCAACATTTTGATATTCGGGATTGAATTTGGTACGAGATATTAATACCATTTGGTATTTGATATTTACCGAATATCATATTTGATATATATATTGATATGTGTGTGTGTGTAATATTTATATTACATTACATTGAGAAATAGTACGATAGTCAATTTTTTTTAAGATAATATGATTTAACTTGCTCGAAAGAGATACTTTAATGTGAAACTACTATAAATAATACTTTGATATTATCCGTGCGATAAAGAAGCCAAGTGGCAGCATAAGAATAAGTCACTTGGTTATTTTAAAACAAGATTAATAGAGTATTGTAATAAAATTTTTGAATTAAAAGCTAAAGATATTTGAATTTAAAAATATTAAATTTCTTAAAAAAAAAAATTATCATTAGCTTGAAAATTGAAGAATTCTAAAACAACTCTTGCTATTCATAAATTCATACTTTTCAATGTTATAAAATATATTTAAATATATTAATAATAATAAAATAATAATAATAATAATAATAATAATAATAATAATAATAATAATAGTTGTTTTAATAGTAGTAGTAGCAACTCTAAACTATTATTTTCAGAAAACATGATGGTGGATTGTTAAAAAACACTATCCTTTGTTATAAAAAAATATATTTTTATCAATATTTATATCTATAATTTATATCTACATCTATAATCTATAACCTATAATTTATAATCTATAGCTATAATTTATAATATATTAAAAGTGTGAAGACCCTGAATTCAACTTTTTGTTCTTCGTTAAAAACTCCGTAATAAACAAAATCGTCTTTTTACCTTTTCATTTTTTAAGTATTATTAATCGTGCTATTGTAGCGGATTGAACTTTTTGTCCTTCGCTAAAAAACTCCGCAGTAAATAAAATCGTCTTTTCATCTTCTTTTTTTTTAGTAATATTCATCGTATTATTGTAGAGGGTTATACATCATAGACTATGTGTTGGTGAAATTACAATAAAAAATACAACTGAAAATTACAAGTGAAGAAAATAAAAAGACTATTTTCTTCTTCTTTGGCTGAGGCGAGGATATCTTGCTCTCCTTAAGAAGATTCAAGCCCACTGCAGCAAATGTTTCACCGGTCCAGCAGTAATCTTCTTGATTTATTTCCTCCAGGATACAACAATCTTCTCACAATAACTCAACAACTCTGGACAAGAGTTGAGTTCAAAGCTCTACAAAAAAGAACACCTCCCTTCAATTAAGGAACTCTCTTTTTTACTATCTTTTGTGAACTTTATATTATCTTGTGTATATCAAAACCATGCAAGACCATCTCTATTTATAGATATGAAATCTTTCATGCAATGAATAAGAAGAATAAATGGAAAGATTAATAGAATCGAGATTATAATGGTTACAAAAGTTACAAGAGTTACAACCCATAAAGCGAAGGATAATGGTGGAATAAAGAATGGAAGTTACATGAATCTCAAAACAAATGATGGCCAAATGCAACCATAACCAAGAGTTGAAAGATAAGGTAGCCATGCAAACGTCCTTTGCCATTATTCAAATGGAGTTAAAGGCATACAGGGGCGACTCAAGAACGTTGGGGCTTAAAGCGAAACTTTAATAAGAGGTTTCAAATTTAACTGATATTTTACAAAAATTTAAACATAAACTTTTCAATTTTTTAAATAAAAAATATAATATAAGTCTATTTACATAAACTATATAAAAATTTTATATATTTAAAAACTATATAAAAATAGTATAAGTCTATTTAGTTAACAATCCAAAATATTTTTAAAAATTTATACTCAAAGAAAATAGTTGTTGACACTCCAAATAGTAACTAAGACATATAATTTAAAACGAAAGGAGTATTATTAGAATATAGATTAACCATCCTTGACTATCAATCGCATTGACTATAACTTTTTTTATATAAAGATCTTATATTTTTCTCCCATAATTTTTTTTAAAAAAAGACATACTTTTCAATCTTTTAAAAAATATTTATCTTAAATCTCATTTATCCAGATGATTTATAACCACACAAATACTTATGACTTAATTGATCTCTATTTTTAAAAAAAAAAATCTTTTATTTGTTAAATTTTATATCAATTCAAACTATATCACATACAATAATTGAAAAAATGAGGCCCTAATATTTTCGGGACCTCAAGTCGTTGCTTCACTTGCTTTGACCTTGAGCGGGCACTGAAGGCATATAATGCCATCAGTTTTAAGAGAATTAAAAGTCACGTTTTCGCAATGAAGAAAAATGAATTGAGTGCCTAAAAAGTAACTTAAACCACTTAAGTGCTTAATGTTACTAAATGAGATGTAACAAAGGGGATGAATGTTTTTGACGTCCAAAAGCCATGCATAATAATATCAAATAAAAAATAATATTAAAATGCTAAACAACATCACTATGCATTTGTTGTAACTGGCAGCGCAAGAAGAATCCAGGAATCAACCAAAACTCAGTTATCTCATTCTCGAAGAAAGCAATGGATGCAAAAGAATTGAAGATTCACAAATTTTTCCATTTAAATGATTCACAGAGTTAATGTCTTTTATTTTTGTAATCGTCTTTTAATAATTTTTCTAATACATGACTTTGAAATCAACAAAAAAGCTGATTATTAAATTTTCTTATCTAAATTGTGTAGGAATTCCTCATATTTAGGATTTTAAAATAGCCTAAAATTTGCTTATACAAATCTTATTTCATTATAAATGTATTTAAATTATACTGAATGTCAATCAAAAATATAGATAAGCTATATGAAGATCTAATAAGATTATTTAGTTGATATCTATCAGGATTTGAAATATCTGTCTTTTTGTCAATCTGATAATCTCTCGTCCCTCAAGAGAAATAAAGAAATCTCTTCTCTTCTCTCTATTTATTTTTGTTATTCTTACTTTATATTTCATAACACGTTATTAGCACGAGACTCTGCCAAACAAGGTGAGATTATAAATCTAAAGGTAAATTTCAAGGTAGTAATTCCTTATGTTATTTGTTTTTTACTACTAATGATATAATTATTGTTGAATTTGAGGAAAAATAATGGGTTTGGAACCACTTATACTTTAAATTTGTTCATAAAGAACATTATTGTTAAGAGATATGATGATGAATTTAAGTCTCATCTCATTAAGAGGGTAGGACATTGGATTAAAAGTTTCAACGCACCATGATGATAAGATGTTGGGTTCAAGTCCCATCTATTTATGCCTAAGACACCTTTATATCGACAAGACATTGAATATGAATATCAATGCACTATGTTGATGATATAATGATGGCTAAGGCAAAATAATGTCTATTTCATAAAAAGTCATGAAACTTATCTTGTTGAAGATGCTCGGTTTCTTGAAGTGAATGTGGTAGCAATAAATCATATGTACGCCTTGATTTGCTCTTTTAGTAGCAGTATGTTGAAAGAGGTTATACGCTATCAAAATTTGATAGGCTTAAGGCATGATTATAGTCCATTAATGCAAACGTGCACTTGATTGTAATGCTATCACAACTCACCTCCGAATGAGACAGAATAACTGAGAAGAGTTATTTTGAAATCTACTTCTAAAGTAGTAAATTTGAAATTTATTCATGTAATAGTAAATCTGAAATTTACTAAAGTAAAAAGTATATGTCATAGTAAACTTGGAATTTACTACTATAAATAAGTTCATATATTGACATGAACAATTATGACATTCCCAAGATGTGCATGTTAAGTATTAAACAAATATTGAAGAATTAGAAAACTCTTCATGAACTTTTAATGTTGTTTGTTCTCATGATAAGTTGGTTGGACCAACTAATTTTGGGCTTGGATCCCTTAAAATCTGAAAAATATAAAAGGTGAATATGGGTCCGTTCACCAGTCATGTGATCTATTAAGATACATCGATATAAGATGATCACTTGTGCGTTAATTGTCAACCTGCAATTTGACATTCATAAAATTGTTTGCTCAATAAAATTGAGTTAAAAACATAATTTTCAGATTGTGCAATGAAGACAATTTACCTTGATGATGATGGTTTGGCATTTAATTCCTTCAATAAATAGCTAAACCATTGTTAATGAGAACAAAACTTCATGTGTTGGTCCGAAATATGATATATTGCATACAATAGCATTTGTATGCATTAGACCAATAAATTATGATTATTTCTTCTCTCTCAATTGGTTCAAGGTCAAGAACCAACTACTCCATCTAATAATTTTGATGTGCGGTATACAATTAATAAATATACCATGATGCACAAAGATGGATTCCTCAAAGAAGATGAAGGATGTATGTTAATTTTCCTAACATAAGGGGGAGATTACAAGAGGCTATGAAATATGTTAGGAACTATCATCAAATCCTCATTCAAAAGATAATTCAAGTCAAATGTCGAAAGCATCTCATAACATCTCATATTTGAGCTGTAAGTGCTCCTATTTTATGTCTCTAACGGACAAAGTCTATGCGTACGTGAAGGTAGACCAATCGGTCCCAAATGAAATAAACCCTTGAAAAAGATAAAGAGCAAATAATCATAATAAGAAGGCAATGTCTACGATATAGCACTTCATGAAACTTTATGAGAGGTTCAAGTATCTGAAATAATGAAGTGATGAGATCTCAAAATATTTTATCACACAGTGAACCGATACGAAATGATATGTCATCAATAATATCTTAGATACAATATTGGCACAATATTGTAAAAGATTATGAGGATTTGAATTCTAAGTTTATTTAAGTATACTGACATAGAAACATTTATCAAATGACATGAAAGAATGCATCTTGGTAAGTGAAATCTTATTTGATTTGCACTCCACACTTGAAGATGTCACACATGAAAATACTGAATATTGTCACTTGACAAAATATATCTTGCAAATACTACAAGGCCTGCTATAGCCTTTTCGATTAATTTGTTAACAAGGTATAGTTTTGATCCTACTAGGACACATCGAAATGGGATCAAACATATGATCTTATATTATTCTAAAGATTACAGTCTCGATCTTGTTAATTATGCTGATGCTGGGTATTTATTTAACCCGTATAAATCTCGATCTCAAACATGCAATGTGTTTACATGTGGGGATACTGGCATATCTTAGAGATATATAAAGCAGTCTATCTAGCCATTTCATCAAACCATGCTGAGATACTAGTTACTCATGGAGCAAACCGAGAATATGTATGGTTAAGGTCCATGATACATCTCATTTGAGCAGCAAACTGAGAATATGTGTGGTTGAGGTCCATGATACATCTCATTCTAGAAAAATGTTGCTTGAAATATGATAATGTACCCACAATTTTATATAGAGATAATGTAGCATGGATAGCACAACTTAAGGGAGGATGCATAAAAGGAGATAGAACGAAGCACATTTCGCACAAAGCACATTTCGCCAAAACTTTTCTATACATATGAGCTACAAAAAGAATGGTGATATTAACGTGCAACAGATTCGTTTGAGTGATAATATGATTGATTTATTCACAAAATCTCTTTCAACTGCAACTTTCAAGAAGATGATGCACAAGATCAGGATGCAAAGACTCAAGAATGTTCTCATTAAGCGGAGTTAATACGAGCTATACTCTTTTTTTCTTTCAAGGTTTTGTACCACTGGATTTTCCTTGTAAGATTTTTAATGAGACAGCCTATATACGTATTATTAGAGATGTGTACTTTTTACATTTTTTTCTTCACTAGATTTTTTTTCACTATTTTTTTTTCTAGTAAGGTTTTAACAAGACACGTTATCTATCAATTAGCTATTCAAAGGGGAGTGTTATAAATGTATTTACATTATAGTGAATGTCTATCAAGAATATAGATAAGCTATATCAAGATATAATAAGATTATCTAGTTGATATCTATCAGGATTTGAAGTATCCGTCTTTTAGTCAGAAACTAGAAGTATTTTCCTCTATAAATAGAGGGATTTTGTTCATTGTATCCTCAATCTGATAATCTCTCATCCCTCAAGAGAAATAAAGAAGTCTCCTCTCTTCTCTCTCTATTTATTCTTGTTATTCTTACTTTATATTTCATAACACATTATCATTTATATTTCATAACATATTTAGAGAAAAAGTTCGATTAATAATCTTTCCTTATTTAAATAAGGTAAAAATATTCTAAGATTTAAACTTTATAATCAATTAAATTTCACCCAGTAATACTAATTTTTTATTCTTCAATTTTCACTTTTTTCTTCAATTAATTTGTCATTAAATTATTATTTTAATATTTGGTATTTTAAATTAATTAAAGTCCTTTTTGATTTAGGTAAAAGATTATACTACTCAACACTTTTGAATCAATTAAAATTAAAATTTATCTTATTTGAAAGAAGATTTCTATAATTCTATTTACATAATATCTGTAGAAAATAAAAGAAGAAGTAAGAAGACTCTGCTTCAGATAAAATCGCCTTTTTTAAAAATATTTTTTCTATTATTTTATGATATTAAACATTGACAAAAAATCTTTTTCACGTAAATAGGCTTAAATGAATTAGAAAAAGACATTTTCCACCTAAAATTGGCTTGATCCAAAAATAACTTTTTCCGGTGTTCAAGAGAATTTTGAAAAATTTAATCATGGGATATCCCACCTTATCTTGCGTACCAAATAATGAAGGATTTAGTATAATTGGTAACAAGGGCAAATAATATAAAGTAATATTTAAGAGGTGCATAGAACAATTTGAACAAAAGGATAGAGGTGCAAAAAAATGACTTGATCATATTGAAAGGCCATTTCAATCATGAACTAGAGTTTAGAGCATTTTCCAAGAAACACAACAAATGTGATATTCTCTTGAAAAATCTTTGTGAAGTAGATACTTAACAATTTGATCTTTTTTATTCTTTCATGAGTTAGGCAGTATTATTATTGACAGTGTTACAATTTGTAGGTATATGATTTAAGAGATAAAGCAATTATAGCCATGTTTGAAATGATAAAGTATAAGTTCATGAGAAGATTGTACAATAAACAAGAAATGAATTAGTAACTGTCTAACAATTGAAAAATAATAAACAACATAGGGATATAAGCAGAGTTTTTCAGACCATATTATTCTGGTGAATCAAAGATGTACATTGACAATGGTTCAGGAGGACCTTATATTGTGGATAAGTTGAGGAAGAGTTGCACTCTTAAGAGATGGGATCTAACAAGACTACCTTGCCCTCGTGCTATCTTGAGTATTCATGGCAATAATGACATGATGGAAGATTATGTCCATGCCTTCTGCAAGGTTGAAAATTTCATTTAAAAATATGAACTCACATTTCATCAAACTCAATCAACCCTGAAGTATTTTGGTCAAAATAGTAATGGTGGTGAGTTTCTCCCACCTAAAGTAGTAAAAAAGAAGTGGGAGAGGAAACCTAAAGCAAGATGCAAGGAGGCTAAAGGATTAGAGAAATTGAGGCACAAAAACGAGTTGAAAGGAGATAGAGAAAATAAGTAAAGAATATGCTCCTAAAATATTATTCAAAATAAAGGAGTATGTTCATATGAGATGTTCTATATGAAAAAAGAAAAAGATTTTATTTTTATTAGGTCAAATACATCGATAGATTTCTCAATTTGGAACGAGTTTTTATTTTGACATTTAAAGTGGACATTTTTCATTTTAAGCATCTAAAGTAGTCATAAACTGTCACTTAACACTTTTCACTGACATGGCAAAGTGAGTGTAGATCACTCACTTTTGGGCATGCGACAAGATTATTTTAGCTGATTTTTCATTTAATTTTATCATCCTCTTCCCCATTTTTTTATCTCAATATCTTCTACAAGGTACTCCTAAATTTCCTCTATCTTTTAGAGAATAATTTATTTGAATGTTTTTTTCATATCATTTCAACAATATAATCTAAAAAGTGAAAATCAAATTTTATCTAAGAATATATCTACGAAAAAATTAATAAAATTGAGTTACTAATTCAAATACGAAGAGTAATAATTGTATCAATAGGATAATTAACTCTTAAAGAATATTATTAAAATACAATTTGGTCAGCAAGATTCACTTCCAAGCAGCCAACCTCAGTAAATTCAACTCCCAACAGTACTCATATTTTCTTTTGTTAATTAATTTTTTAAAAATTAAGGCTTGGATATGTCTATAAAGCTAAAAGAAAAAGATTTCAGTGACACCAAAGAGATTCCGGCGACTTCATGACTGCAAATGCCTCGATCAAAAAAGCTCATAAAGGGAATGAAAATTCAACCTCCATCAATGAAGATTAAAGAAGATGGGTTGAGCAGGGAAGATGATTTTGGTCTTTTTAAAAAAAATATAATTGTGGGTATATATAATGATGTGACAATTTAAAATAACTTGCACAAATTAATTGACCGCTTAATCCACGTCGGAGCGAGTGCACTTCATGAACCAAATCTGACGCAAAAATGTGCTAAAATGACACAGTTTACAGGCGGTTTAGGTGCTAAAGTGAAAGTTCGTACCAAGTTGAGGGGCCTAGCGATGTGCTTGACCTTTTCGTTATTTTATAATGGAGGTTCTTAGATTACAAATTTCATCTATGCAAAGCATGATGTCACAGTAAAGTCATCACCGAAATTAATCATCATACTGAAAAAGAAAATTACAAATTACAAATTACATTACTCTTCATATAGCTTTTAAATATCTAAATTTTACTAATCTAATCTAATTTAACTTTAAAAATTAGTAAAACTGACTCTCGAGAAATGTAATATCACAACTAAAAAGAACCGAAGAGATTAGTAGATAAAATTATCATTTGATTTTTCTCATACTTTTTGACATGTGTACTTGTGTGATTCATAATTGAGGGGAGAATTTTATAGTTTGATAATAACTTAATAAGGGATTATAAATATCGTGGAGTAACAAAAAGAACATAATATATCCTAATTTTAAATATTAAGAATAATTTTATATTTATTTATATATAGTATCTTCTAAAGTTGAAGCACAAATTAAAATTACGAAAGTAGTGTAGATTAACTTGCAAACCTAAATTATAACATTTAATTTACAAAAGATACTTATGAATTTTTTTTTTTGAAACTAAAGAGCAAAATATTATATTTTGGTTAAAGTTAATTGATATTTTTCAATAATTTATTCTTCTTTCATACATTTTATGGTAATTGACAGCTTGACGCAATATACACGTGCAACAGACTTATCTTAAACTAATAATAATAATAATAATAATAATAAAAATAATAATAATAATAATAATAGTAAATATTAATAATAATAATAATAATAATAATAATAACAATAATGATAATAATAATAATAATAATTAATATAGGTAATTTTTTTCCCTAGTATTTATTTTGCGGGTTTGGGCCTAAAGATTCCTTGGTGGGAAAGTAAAGGAAGTGAAGGTGAAAATCTTCCTTCGTGTTGTAATTCAACCAATTTTTTTCTTGTGAGAAAAGAAAGTGAAGAGTATAAATAGGGATCTGTTGGGATCGCGTGTAATTCCACACTAGTATGATATTGTCTGCTTTGGGCCAAGCCCTCACGAATTTGATTCTTTTCTTGTGAAAAAAGAAAGTGAAGAGTATAAATAGGGATCTGTTGGGATCACGTGTAAATCCGCACTAGTATGATATTGTTTGCTTTGGGCCAAGCCCTCACGGATTTATTTTTGGGCACCTCCCAAAAGGCCTTATACTAGTGGAGTTGGGTGACACTTTAAATATTGGACATATTCCCTCTATTTTTTCCAATGTGGAATTGTGTTTGCTACTCAACAATCCCCTCCTCGAACCAAGACCACATCACTTGTGACCTCCCCGTACCGCTACTACCAACCAGTGGGACACGTCACTTGACCATCACTTGTCAAGAAGACTTTCGACACGAGGCATCAACCGTAGATCTCAACTACTAGGTCACTTCATATGATCTGCTAAACATCTTGTACCGCCGTTATCATCCAACGGGACACGTCGTCTAACTACCACTCACCAAAAAGACTTTCAACACAAGGCACCACCTGCAGATCACCAGTCTTGTCATTACACCGGGAACTTTTCACCAACCGCAGTCACCACTCTGACACACCCAAACTTGGGCTCTGATACCACTTGTTAGAAAAAATGGTCTATTTTTTTCGCCCCTTTTGGACCGCTTTAAGCAGAAAATAACAGAGAATTTAAAGAGAATAACAACACAAAGATTTAACATGGAAAACTCCCCAATTGGAGAAAAACCATGGGCCTCCCAGAAAAATATTCACTATATGAAAATTATTACACCATATAATACACAGTATTTTTCACACACACCCTCACTTCCTAATATACTATTCTCAAAGAGATCTCCAAGAGAATTATCTCTAAACCTCTTTAATAGTAAACAAAGAAAAGAATATTTTTGTGTGTGTTAAACAATGAAGGAGGTGGAGTTTATTTATAACTCCCAACCTCCTCCCAACCACAGTAAATTTTAGGTGTGGGATTTTCTTTCTTCAAAACAAACTTCAACAAATCTCCACCTTTTGAAGAGAAGAAAATGCAATCTGTTGGCCCTTTGTAGTTGTCCAGATACACATAACAAAATCAGTTCTCTACCTGACTCTAAACTCGGCCAATCATATGTAACTGCAACTTCCACATTGTCTGCTACTGACAATCATAATTCTAAATTCAAGAATTATCATACCCCCACCATAAAGAGTACATCCACTCAAATTGAAAAACCAATCCAAGAATTTTTCACTTGAAATCACTTCCTAATTTCAAGAATTTTATTTTCGACACATGTCGAAAAAACTGCGAATAACTTATGGTGCAACTCTCTTGTTGATTTCTTGAGAGTTCATTAGCCATCGACATCCTTTCTACCACACACCTTGCATCACCTATCAACCAATGCCCATGTGCAAACTTATGGACCAGCTACCAATTAAACATCCTCTTCCATGGCAATTCTAAAGGTAGCATTCATGCCATGAGGATTTTCATCTTTCTTACAAAGAAATATTATCCTACTGTTCTAGGGAGACAACATTGGCAGCATTTTCTTTGGAGCTTCCAGCCGAACTAGCCTCATTATTTGGACAATTATTTTTAACATGTCCCGGTTGTTTACAATTTCAACGGGTGACCTTCTTCTTAGAGCTTTGCTTCAATTTTCCTTTAACAACAAGAGCTGAATCTTCTAGAGATTTTCCATCTCCATTCTTCAATCTTTTTTCCTCAAAAATCAATTTGCTTGTCACTTCTGAGAAAATCGTAGTTTCCTTCCCATACATTAAAATGGGTTGCATGTGCTTGTAGGAAGATGAAAGAGACCAGATGAGTCGAAGTGTCTTGTCTTCATCATCAATTTTCACTCCAATAGATTCCAATTCAGAAACAATCTCATTGAAGACACTCAGATGATCAGAAATAGTTATACCTTCAGCCATTTGCAATTTATGAAATTGCTCCTTCAAATATAACCTATTTGAAATACTTTTGGTTTGGTACAATTCTTCAAGTTTCTCCCACAACTCCTTTATTGTAGACAATCCAATCACATTAGCAAGAACATTTTTAGCTAAACACAAGCGAATTTGACTTACCACTTTCATGTCTAGCTCTTC
>NC_061118.1:36437746-36440858 GCF_002878395.1 Capsicum annuum | reverse complement strand
GGGTAGGTGGGGTCCACGGGTAGGGGTAAGGAGGTAGGGTATGGGGTGGTGAGGTGGTGATTTGTCATTTTCTTATTGGAGAGGGTTGTTAGGGTGTTAAAAGAATAAAAGTTTGTTGGGGATTTTGTTGAGAGTTATTTTTTTGTATTTTTGTGGGATGTAATCACGTGGGTGAGGGTACATGATATGATAAGGTAGAAATGAATAAAATTGAACTTTTGAGGGGACAAAATTACGTGTCTACATCTTCATCACAGAATCCACCAACGCAGTAGATGTCTTCTCCGATAACGGCCCACCTCCTGAATCATCTTCGCTGATTATTATTTGAATTATTATTTGGTGGCAGATGATTACTATGTGATAAATTTGAAATATGTGTGATACATTTGAAATAATTGATGATGCCGGTGGGATGATTTTTTGGTAGGTTGTTATGGGGATTTTCGGTGGTGAGTGAGTCGTTTTTTAGTGGACCAGTGCTGGTTCACCGGAACAGTGAGGTCCGATGATGGAAATGGCTGCTCCATTTTTAGATACAGTTTGAACAAAATGTATCACCCATTAATAACATATGAATCACCCAATAATTAAAATAAATAATTGTATTTGCCATATGAATCACCATAATATCATATGTATCGCCCATTAAAATCATACAAACTGTACCTATCGTATGGATTACCATAATATCCATATAATGATATCACATTTATCATTCATATGAATCACCATTAAAGAATAAACATGTATGAATAACTATATAAATTTATATATGTATCAATCGATTTTAAAAAAAAAAATTGGGAGAGATTTTAGCATAGAAAATTGTTGAAAAAAAATAGTTGCATGCATTAATGAAGGAGAAAAAATCAGGAAGAAAGATGGTTTAATTAATGATAATTAGGGAGAGATTTTAGGGAAGGAAATATTTGAAAAAAATAGCTTAAATAAGTTAATGGTGGACTAAACATAGGATGTAGGGTTTTGTTGATATGTATCAAGAGTAAAGTTGAAAATCGAGATTTTATGTAAATTTTAAAAAAATAAGGAATATTGAGTAATATAGTCTCTTAAGTTTTGAGATTTGTGTAATTTATCCTTAATAACTATGTGAGGGAATACCGTTAGTAGGCCCAGATTTCAAGTTGGGTCATATATAAGCTCATATATTTCGACATCTCGAGCCTGTGGGCCTTACTTCTGCAAAATCTGTGTTTCTGCTTTTCAACACAATTAATTTTGGATTCTCATGTATCAAATATACATTTTTTTTGTCAGACTTTGTATGGATTTTCACTAGTAATTTACATGTATAAACAGTAATTATTTATTGATACTATAAATATTTATGATCTATTGGATTTCCGCGTTGAAGATCAACTATAAACAAATGTTATTCACTATTCAATCACTTCTTTTAACCCCTTCCTTGAGTTCTCACGTTTTTGTTATTTTGGTTACTCGAATCCACAATCTCAGAGTTGACGGAAAAGGGTGTTTAGCGTTTATCATGCGAGCAACCCTCGTGTCAACAAACTATATTCACATAATTAACAATGTATTCAAATGTGATGTAATTTTCAAGATAATAAATCACTTCACACCAGTATCATTTTACACTTCTTTTTATCCCTATTTTATCCTTTTTATTGATAAAGTCTCACATTAATTGTATGAAATGTAGGGTTTGTTCGATATGAAGAAAATTATTTTTCAGCAAGAAAGTTTAGGAAGAGAGGAAAAGAGAAGATGTAAAATTAAAAGTTACTTCAAGATGAGTATTTAAAATTGTTTAAGCTTAAGGAGTTAATAGAAAAGTAATTCCAAGAAATCTTTAGTTTTCTAATATTAAAATTAATTTTCTCACCTTTTTTGCCGTTAGTAACCTTTCTACCTTCTTTTTCCCTATGAATGGCGTGGATTTCATAAATCATTGATAATTAAATAATTTTTTTATGTACCATAGTTGAGCACTTTTGCACCACCAAAATTGTTGTGACTATAAAGCAAAATGTTTCCAAATCTTGGAGGCGTTATTATTCTTATTTCAAGTGCAAAAGTTGAAGATTGTCTTAGTTGCTACACCAATAAGTACACAATAATGCCCTAATCTTTTGGCCAAATAAGTTTAATTAGAACTTTACGTGCTGGCTAAACTAAACTTTTTTTCTTTTCTTTTCTTTTCTTTTGCCCTCTATTATTGTTTAATTTCTCACACTTAATCCTTCTATTGTAGGTTTGCTTTTGGAAATGGGGAACACCTATATTGGATCTACTTGCAAGCAAAACCATCCATAAATTATCAAAAAACATCTATATATGTTACAGGGTTTATCCATTATTATATATGTTAAATTTGACCATAGATATTTCCACCGGCATGTTTCCAATGTAGTTAAGAAAACCATCCACAAATTAACAAAAAAAAAAAAAAAAATACTCCTCATACTACATTTATGAGAATAAGTGCTAATAATTATGTAGTTAAGAAAATTAACTACATTTGTAGTTAAAAAAATACTCCTCATACTACAAAAAAAATACTACTCATACTACATTTCAATACTCCTCATACTACATTTCAATACTCCTCGTACTACAAAAACGAATATATAATAATTTGTGGTTAATTTTCTTAACTACATTTATGAGTAGTAATTTTGAGTATTCGTTTATGAGTGATTTTGACACTTATTCTCGTGTTAAGGGATTATTGGATTTTTTTCCTTTCAGAAAACAAAAACTCAGAAGATTAACATGAACTAGTTGATTTTAGTGAGACATTAATTAGTTTTGTACCGCTATCTATTTAGAAACTAGAAGCATTAAGGAGTTGAGTCCCCCAAAAAAACAAAATAAATCTTGATTGGAATTTGAAATGAGATGTTTAAGGCTAACTTAAAACTCTTGGAATTTAATTTAATGTGATGATAAGGCATGCAAAGGTTTAACTTTTTGGTATAACTTGCCTAATTAACATGTTATAATAGCCATTATTATTATTATTATTATTATTATTATTATTATTCTTTTGTGTGTGAGTGTGTGTTTTATTTTTATTTTTATTTTTATTTTTTATTTTTTTATTTTTTTATTTTTTTTTTGGGGG
>NC_061118.1:36262942-36437646 GCF_002878395.1 Capsicum annuum | reverse complement strand
TATACATGTAGCAGTCCATATATGATTGATAAGTTTACTACTCAAAATGTTGCTGTACTACTTATTAAGAAAAATATCTTCATGCTAATTAAATGTTAAAATAGGTAATTAGGTATACGATATGGTAATATCATATATTAATGCTTAGCTAAGTTTGTAACAAAAACTTAGTAATATCATCATATTAGCGTGATCTAATATAAATATCATATGTTTTTTATTTTTTTGCTTAGATATGCAAGTAAATTGTTACCATATAAAAATAACTAATAATATTACATCATTCTAATGTTCAAGTATCTTCCGAGTGATGACTTGCCCCAACATATGTTTCATGCTAATTAACGGGAGCAAACACGTTCTTGAAAACTTGTAATATATACCCTTTTCTCTTGAAGTCTAAAATTATGTAAATATTTTCTACTTTTAAATTGAGTATAGATGAGGAAAGGTACATATGCAATGTATATGAATGATAGTCTAAATTTCTTTTTTTTTTTTTTTTTTTTGCAGTTATATATGAATGAAATGGTCCCCGTGACCTTCCAATCGGCAGCAATCCAGTTAATCTAACATATATTTATACTATATGTTACCGACCTTCCCCTATAATTCATGAAGTTTTGTTCATATAATTATACAACCAGTTAAATTATTTTTTGTAAAAAAAAAAAAAAGCAAAAATCATGGCCATGTTCACATGGTCTCAAACCCTAAATGTGTATTTGATAGCATGCCTACGTTGAAATTTATGTATATATCAAGATATACAATACATTTACACATGTCTCTTTTTGTAGAACATATATATATACATTATTTTTTTATATTATTATAACGTGATGAATAGTTGATCTTGTCCCCCTTTGTAACCAACAGGAAAAGTGGTGAGGTTGTAGGAACACTGTTTGTGTTTCTTTTGTTTGTATAAATTTCATTATTTCAACGAACCTAGTGATGGGGCACTAATGCATCATAATAATCAAAAGCTAGGAAATTAAATTAAATTAAATTAAAGTCATATCTAATTACTTTGACGTACAGAAGAAATAATTATTTAAAAATTATATAAATACATAACTTATGTTTTCAATATTACAAAAAATTTCAACTCCCTAAACATATTACAAAAATTTTAATATATACACGGAATGTTATGTATATATCGGTTATGTTATGTGTATTAATAGGAAGAGAGAGTAAAGTAATTAAAAAAATGAGAGAGAATGTAATTACTTTCAAAAGGGTTGATATTTATGTTATTTATACATGTATAATTCATAAATGACGGGCCCAGGATTGATGTCTATAAAGTATATTTATCATATATCTGCTGTTTGATATTTGTTTCGAGGTTTTTAGTAACTTAAATTATATATCTACGCCACATTGAGTCATAAAAGTAAACGTGTCATTTGAATTTGAATTATGCGTTATGCAATTATTCAGTTTTTCTCCCATTTTGACATGGAATTTGCTTACTAAAGTGAGAACTAACATACATATGCCTAAAGTGAACGATCAACTTCGAGATCTTGCAAGCTGGCCTAGAAATCAGTCGGTGTTGCTTGAGTATTGAGTCACCCTTCGTAAGGGAAGTCACATACAATGCCCAAGGACTTAACTTCCTTGATAAGTGTGCCCCTCCACGTCGTACTGGCTCTCATACCATATTTATAACGATCAAAATTCATGACATGTATTGTTTGCTTTGGATCTAGGTTCATACAAATTTGTTTTTCGGGCTATACACACGAGCCCCAAGAGAGCACGTGCCGTGTGAACGTGACTTCTGTCATATAAAGCTCTTCACTTCCCTCACTTGTTCTAATGTGAATTCGTCTTAAGTGTCATATACACCTTATATTTAGAAGTTTGTCATCCTAGAAGAAACATTTATGAGTCCTACTTTTTTTTTTTGTTCAACAAAGAGCTTTTATTTATTTAAAATAATATGCATCATAGCAAAGCTGTGTTAGAGTACATGCATAGACAGAGATAGTTCGGTAGTACAAAAAACACTACTAATATCCGACACTACGGGCCTACTAAGTCCCGCAAAAGAAGTTCCCTCTTTGTCTATTTGAATAATCCTACAAATAAACAAGGGGAACTGTCCATTCTTCAAAAAAGTTAACATAATTCGTTCCTTCTGGCCTCCTTTACGAACCTATCCGCAGCTTTGTTTGTCATTCTCCCTTCATGGCTGACTTTTGAGTTCCCCAGCTCCCAAAGAAGACCCCTCCATAATAACATTATATTAGTAACTGCATCCATATTGTCACATTGCATATAGATGTTAAAGTTGCAGAGTCAGTAGCAATACATATCTTAGCACATTTTAGTTGCACAGACCTACTTGATCACTCTCCATCAGGTCATCACAAATACTTATTAAAATCAATTATTCAGTTTTCTTTTTATATTTTGCAACTTTATAACTTTTGGAGTAAATTCTTGAAACATTGCACGTAGTCTTACAACTACTTCTAAGTGCTGATTGAATAAATTATGTCCAATAAATAGTTTGTAGCCAAAATTGATTAATTAGCTGGTTTGGGATGTATAGTTTACATCTACTTGATAAGTAAGGTTCCTTGAAAAGAGAGAAAGGAACATGTCATCATCCTCTCAAGCCAATCTAAAAAAGAAACTAAAAACAATGTTTTTATATATGAAAAAAAAAAAAGGTGGCAAGGAAAGAGTGTTACAATAAATTTAGGAATAAGAAATTACATTAGGAATATTAAATTAATGATTAAACAAACTAAAGATCAAGACAAAAAATCCAAGAGAGAGAGGCAAGTAAAGAGGATTTGAGTTGGATACACTTTTGCACTAGCTATCTTATAGGAAAAAGAGGGGATTTTGTAACCTATCACATGGGGGGTTAAGCCTTCTCCCTGACAAATACAAACCATGATTTTCCTAAACTATTCATCATATGTCCCCCCATCCCCCACCCCCACCCCCCACCCCACCCACTCAAACACCTCCCACCAATAATGCCCTTAAATTTTTCATATTATTGTTTCATTCAAAGTGTTAGGGGTGGTTTGGTAGAGTCTATTGTAAAATATAATGCATGCATTAGTTAATGTGTACTGTTAGTATCTTGTTTGATACAATCTTTTGCCTATGTATAACTAATGCAAGCATTAGTTATACACTCTATTGTGTATTGAAGTGTGTGTTAGTAATACACAATTTCACAATTTCTTTTCAGACCATTTGAATTTACAACAATGAATGGTTGATTTAAATAAATATAATATATTTTTATTTTGCTTCGAGAGTCTTAAAAAGATTTTTAAAAAAATTGAGACTATTTCTTAATTTTACGTCTTATATTTTATTTTTCTTTCGATTATGTTAATCCATCGGCGTAACATTTTTGCGCAAAGACGAAAGTCTTGCAATTAATCTTAAATCTCTACATAATAGTTCAACAATACTAATTATGTTTGAAATAACAAACTAACTTTGTTGCAAAAGGTGTACAAAATCAAAAAAGAATATTTTTGTAAACAAAAATTTCTTTTATAGAAATTATGTAAGATGTATTATTTTTTATACATCAAACCAAATTAAACAATGTATAAGAAATAATACGTATATAACTAATACAAGTATAGATAATACAAGTATTACTAATGCAAGCATTACTAATACATTATATTTTACATTATTCTTATACACTCTACCAAACGACCCCTTATTGTCGTACCGTCAAAATAAAATAGCGAGATGAGAAAATTTTCATTTTTAATCATAAATTTCATTTTAGAATTCACAAAATGTAAATCTCTTACTTACATTTTACTTAATAAACTTAGCCAACGTGAATGCGATCATACCAGTATTAACAAATCAAATCTCAACATAATTACATAGTTAAGAGTAGTGAGAAGTCCTCGTGTTGCATGCATCCTTCCTTTTCTCAAGTAATTATCTAATTAATCCGTACTGTGTTTTGATTGAATATAAGTATCCAATTAAACCCAGCTCCCCTCCCCCGTCCGAAAAAAAAAAAAAAAAAAAAGACTTAGTCAACGTGAATTATGAGATTTTGTGAATTTCAAATAGCTAAATGTTAGAAAGAAAAAAAAGGTAGTACTACTATTCAAGAATAACAGTCTATCTACACCTTTATGCATTTATTACAAGGAAAGGAAAATCATTTGGACAAGAAGATGTTGACGAAGACTTAACCCATGATGATGCATGAAATGAATAAAATAAAATAAAATAAAAAGAAAGCAAAATACTTTATGCAAATTTGTAGAAAAATGTTGTGCTGTTGACCCCATTTGTTTCCTTCTGTTATATTCAGTTATATACCTTTCTTCTTGTTAAGCTCAACTTTTCGTGTTTTTTTTTTTTTTTTTACTTTTGTCTCACCTATACATTCCCAATTAAGCTAACTCAATGAGGTTCAAAATTAGCAAAAAGGATGAATAATTTAGTAGGCGTTACGACATTAGTTTAATTAAAAAAAAAAAGTTATTTGAAGGTTAAAGTTGTATTCTATCATACATTTCACTTAATACTCCTACAATATATATAACCAAATAAAGACATATGAGAAAAAGAAAGAGAAAATGTCCAAACGGGCCGGCTTTAGATTTACACCTATTTTATTAAATTTGTAATTTATGAGGAAGCTACTTGGATTAAGCCAATTACAGCCAGAGAATTGTGGTTAATTAAATATAATAATAACTTTTTTAATAGGAAGCATGAAAGATCAAAAAAGCTGGCAATGTATATAGAGGAAACGACATATATATGTTAATTTTTATTTAGGTTAATTTGTCGACCAACATGCGCTTAATGATATTCATTGTATTGATTGGCTTTGCCTCCTTTTTCCTTTCACCTTATAATAATAATGTTTTTTTTTTTAATAATGTGTATGGTTATGTGGTTTAATTTATATTTCCTCTCGGTAATCTACCAAGATTTTGCTGGATTCCTTGTCTTTTCCCACCATGAATTTTATCCTCAAATTATTATTACACCTCACATCAACTTACTCTCTAATACATATAATATAATATTAAATTAACGATCTTAAAAATAATATTAAATTTTATAATAATTTATAAATAGTATTAATTTACTTATAATGATAATAAACTTAAATAAAATACTACAAATATCAAGGTTAAAAAATATATATTATATATAATATAAAGAGGAATTATTTAAATATAGGATTAAAATTATAAGGATAAAATGGGCATTGCATAGGATAAAGGGTGAAATATGATTATTATTCAATATTAATATTAAGGGGGAGTTTAAATTTTAAAGTAAAGTTGGAGGGTAAAAATCATTTTCACCCATTAAATTTGGTTTTGATATGTATATAGTGAGCCATTTAATTGTCCTTTTCATAAACCACCCTCAAAATCAAATTATGAAGTTTTTGCAATTCCTTTGATGTTGCAGCTTCAGGCTTGATGTTCCTCATTACCATATTAGCATTTAAATAATTCAATTACTATTAAAATATAAAAATTGGAAGACATTGTTGAAAAGTTAACTAATAATTAAAGAAATAGTATCAAATCTATTTAAATTTAATTGCCTCAGAGTTTGAAAGTATCGCCATCTACATCATACTTATGATTGAGTGCAAGCCTAAAACTGAGAGTATTAGCCGAAATTCGACATTTCATCTTACTATTAAAATATTACTTAGTTAGTTAATCATTCATGTGATCATGCTTATTAATTAAATTAAATAACAGATGGATGATTAAGATGGAAGTTCATTTTTCCACTTATTATTATATGCTAACCTACCATTTCATGTTAAAATACTAGTGCAGTTATGTTTCTAAAAATTAGCCTGTGAGTGAAAAAAATAGTGTGGGGGTATATGGTATAATCACACAAATTTCTTTGGAAAATATTTTGAAAAATAATTGAATTTCTTACTTATTTTCTTGTATTCGATCTATATATGTAAGTAAAAAAAAAGTTAATCTAAAAGCAATTGTATATAATTTAGAAAAATACTATGAAAGTGGGGTTTCCTATTTCTACTAGAGAAATCATTTTTCTCATTTTTAAGGAAGTTAATTTTCTGGATTTTTTTTTTTTTCTAATTTTCTTTTTACCAATCAAGGATTAAAAAAATTGGAAAAAACTTTCTATGTTTTCCTCCATACCTAACACACCACACAGATAAATGTTATACATTGAAATAATATTTGTTGCTTACTTGACAAACACTAAATGTAAGTACGAAATCCACTTTTTTTCAACAAAAATATTTTTAGGGAAATATTTTTTGTTGCACCAAACAAACCCTGAATGCAAAGAAAAAGGATCTACAATTGGATTAGCTTAAGTTTTGCTACACTTCGAAATTTTTTAATCCTTATTAATTTGCCTTGATGATCTTTCCATCCCATTTCCCTTAAAATTAATAGTAGTATATATTCAATATTTCTTTTTTGCCTTATACGAGATATGCATCAAGCTAAAATTTGTTATTACTCCATATAAATTGCAGAAGCGGCTAATTAACAAAATTTGCAAGAAAAGAATTATTCTTTTTATTGAAAATCCATTATGAAATGTCATATCTCGACGAAAACCAAAAGATGGGAAAAATCTTAATAGTTTTATTCGTTGCTATTTAAATTTTCACCTTATTAATAATTAGCATTCGATTCCCCAGCAACTCACCTTATAATTATTTTTTTTGGGTGTAAACAAAAATAAATAAATAAAAAGTAAAAATTAAAAAGATAGATTAAATTTGTCACTATGGACTTAGTATTGGTCCCAATAGGATTAGAACATGCATTTTTGGTCCCAAGGACAGCTAAAAAGGAACTCTGAACGTAGACTTCCCATTATCTTCTTAAATTTTTAGCAACCACATCCACAAGAAGAAGAAGAAATTAAAATAAAACTAAATATTACTAAATTATTATGGATTTTGTTTTACATGAGAATAAATTCTCGCTAGAATTGTCTTTTCTTTTGCTTCAGCTCCACAAAATCTTCGTACATACTTTATTTTAGAACATTATAGATTGTTTAACGGAGACGAGCGGTATATTTTAAATAATTTTCATAATATAAATCAAATAAAGTATAATTACTAAACAATTCATAGAAGTACAATAATAGTTTTAACGTGATTCTTTTGTCAGGCAAATCAAATTTTAGGGGTAGTTACACCATTCCTACTAGTCGATAACTAGGTGTCTTAATTTGGCTTTAATTTCGTATAAAGAAAATAACATAACATGTTGAACTTTCTTAAATAAAAGTTGTAGCGCTTAAAAATAATTTTTCAGCAATTTAAACCTTTTTACGTTTAGTTTTTTAGTATTTTTCTTACACAAAGTTACATAATTTCATTGAAAAAAATGCAGACTTGACCCTTAAAGGACTTCTGGGCCGAGAATTCTCGCTGCAAATTTACTCAGAAATTTGCCCAATTATTTATTTTTAAGATAATTATTTATTTTAATAAATATCTTCTTTTTTCTTTCTAATAAATTTTGAATTTTTAGAGCATAATCTAAAGATTTTCTTTTGAACAAATTGCAAGATTTATTTAAGAAAAAAAATTAAGAGTATATTTGCACAAATTTAAAAAAGATGAAAAAATTTAAATAGTAACCTAAAAGGAGAATATTTGTGGAGAAAATATCCCCCCACTCTTCTTTGTTTATTTAATTCAATGCTTAATCGATATTTGAATTGCTGGTAAACGGACGTATATTTTTTATTTCATACAAATTTAATTATAGAAAAATTATCAAAAGAAATAAAAAACGCAAAAATAAAGAAATTGTCTCAGATAACTCTCATCTCAAGGTAGGGGTGTCAAGTGGGCCGGCTCGACCCGGCCTGACTACATAATCCGGCTTGGTTTGACCCGGCCCGGTAAGTCCTAGGACTTTAGGGTTTCGGGTCTCGGGCCGATTATTTTGTTAAAATGGGCTCGGTTAACCCGGTCCAAAAAATTTAAAAAAAAAAAAATTGTATTTTGGGCCAAACTAGCCGTTGGCCCAACGGCTATATAGCCCTTTTTGGGTCCAAACGGCTAGTTTGGGCCCATTTATTAAAAAAAAAAATTAAAAAAAAAAATTTAATCCCAAAAAAAAATCTATAAATACCCTACAACTTCAAATCATTTTTCACACAATTTTTCACTCTCTCAAATCTCAATTCTCAATTCTCAAATATTCAATATATTTAATTTCTAAAAGTGTTCACTTTAATTTTTTAATTTTTCGTTTACAAAGTACGAGCGAAAGTTTCTAAAGTCGCAATCTTCGGATACTTCCAAAATTTAGTATTGTCGTTCTATCTCTTACGTTTAATTTTTATTTATTGTATTAATTGTTTAATATTTAATTTTATTATATTTGTGTATTTTGAATATTTTTAGTTTAATTTAATTTATATTATGGATAAATTAAGAAACCTCGCTACTAAAGGTGTTAAAAAATTTTGTTCCGAAAGCGGTAGTGGTAGTAAAAAGAGAATTACTAGGGGTCGAGGTAGTTCAAGTAGTAGATATACCCGTGTGCCTTCGCCTCCGGTACCGCTTGGTACACCTTTTGAGGAAGAAATAGGTGTAGGTGCTCACGATATGGATTATGTAGAAGCTCAGAAAATTTACGGTATAGAAGAAGAAAATGAAGTAGATGCGGTTTAGACGAAGATAATGAAAATATTGCTGAGACACTCGCAGTAGGAGATGCTAACGTTAGATCTGAATCAGTTAATCTCCCTTCCCGTCCTCTCAGTGCCACAAAACCTCGTAAAAGAACTAGTATTGCATGACAATTTTTTGAACGTATATCAGATATTGAGGTGCAATGCAATATTTGTCAACAAATATATAAGCATAGAAGTGGAGGCAAGCAAGGGGGTACGGGTACGTTAATGAGACATATAGCTGAAGATCACAAAAGAGAGTTAAATATTGCAAAAGATGGTGGGGATGTTGGTAGGTCAACGCAAACTAGAATGGACCCAGTAATCGGTCATGTAGTGAAGAAGTATAATAAATTGAGGGACAGGTAAGAAATAGCTAAAATGGTAGCTATGGGTTGTTTGCCTTTTAATTTTCCTTCTTCTGATGCCTTTATTCGTTATATACAAGCAATTTATAATCCTATGTTTAATGGTATTTCTAGAACTACTTGTCGATCTGATATTTTTAGACTCCATTCACAATATTGTTTTTATTTATCAATATTGTTAAAAAATATTCAATGTAGATTGTTCATAACTTCTGATCTTGGTCGTGCTGTAAATAAAAATGATTATTTAACCGTTACTTGTCATTGGATGGATAGTAATTTCGTGATGCAAAAACGTATTCTTGCTTTTTTATATGATGAAGATCGTAAACATACTGGACAATTTATTGCTGATTCTATTGTTAAAATTGCCGGATATTATGGTATCAAAAATAAAATTTTATGTATTGCTTTTGATAATGCTTCTAACAACAAGACTGCTATAACAAAAATAAAATCTACGTTATCTCCGCCCTGATTTTTTTCATATTAAGTGTGCATGTCATATATATAATTTAATTGTAAAATATGGTCTTGAGTTTTTTGAGCTTTATATTGAAAAAACTCGTCTTGCCGTTGGTTTTATTCAAGGAAATAATCGTAGATCAAGAATTAAAGAATTTAAAGTTAAATGTCAAGAAAATGGACTTACACCGATTTTGATGCCTGAGGAAATTGATACTGGATGAAATTCTACGTATGAATTTTAAAACTTGTTATAAATATAGAATTCCTATTACACTAGCTTTTAACCAACATTGCGGTTCATTTGCTGATTCTGCTGATTGCATGCTACATAATTCTGATTGGGTTGTAATTAATGATCTTGTTAAGTTTTTAGAAAAAATTTATGTAGCTACGGTTGAATTTTTCGGTGCTTATTATCCTACTGTTTGTAATATTTTGGCATATATAGCCGATATTTCTGGTTTGCTCAAAGAATATAAAAATAAAGAAAGTTATAAACAAGCTGTTGGCGTCATGTTTACGAAATTTAAAAAATATTTTTTTTTCCGATTCCCCCTATTTACTTGGTTGGTGCTATACTAAATCCGTGCATGAAATATAATCATATGTGTCACTTTAGTACTCTTATTTATACTAACTTAGAAATAAATACTAACCATGATTCTGAACAAGTACAACCTGATTTGTGGACGGCTACGACTGATGCAAAGGATTACATAGAAAAATTATATAATTACTATGCTGATTTATTTGATTTAGCCGTACCTACAAATATCACTCCAACTGTCGCTCCTCATCCTCCCGAGGAGCCATCATCTTCTAAAAGGCCGGCACATAGTGGTTTTTCTGATTCGTTTTATGATTTAAATTGTTGGAACAGTGTTGATGAGAGAACTTACACATCAACTTATCGGGAAGAGCTGAAATATTATCTTCGAACGGCACTAGAGGATCGCAGACGATGGATCAACATGTTGGATTGGTGGAGGAGTAATGAAACACAATATCCTGTGCTTTCAAGATTAGCTAGAGATATCTTGAATGTTCCAATGTCAACTGTTGCATCAGAGAGTGCCTTTAGTTAGGGACGACAGCAGCTTGGAGACAACCGACACTCATTGGGAAGCAATGCAATAAATGTTCTAGTTTGCCTCAGAGATTGGATTAGAGCGGAAAGAAGAAACCAAGGAATGGAACCGGAGCCGAGCGACGAGCTGAAACTTGAAGAAATTATGACTTCACGAGAGAACTCAGCAGAATCAAGTCCAATGCATGGTTTTGCCCCCGTTGACTTCGACTATCCTATGCAAGTTCCCATTAATATTAACATGAATGAGTTGGAAAAAATGATGCATAATTTATAGATTTTTCATTTATGTAAATTATAAATTTTGGATCATTTTGCAATCAATAAAATTCCCCAAATTCATTCACTCCTTAGTCCTTGTTTTTTATTATTTTTTATTTAACGATTTAAAATTTTAAATTGAATTTCTAGTTTTCTACTTTAAATTAAAAACTTACTTCTAATATATTATTAATTTACTACCAAATATTATTAATCTAATATTAAGTAGCATATGTTTTGTATATTTGTGCATATATCTTCTATAGAAGTGTATATTTAACGTATACATGTGTATATGTTTTATAAATTAGTATATAAGTATATCTATATATATTGTAATGTATATATAATGTAGTATATTTTATAAGTAGTAGTATATATACATTGAATGGTGCGTATACACGTGTATATATCTTCTATAGAAGTGTATATTTAATGTATACATGTGTATATGTTTTATAAATTAGTATATAACTATACAAATATATATTGTAATGCATATATATTGTAGTATATCTCATTTAAAGTATTACATATACATAGAATAGAGTGTATATATGTGAATAGATCTTCTATAGAGGTGTATATTTAACGTATACATGTGTATATGTTTCATAAATTAGTATATAACTATACAAATATATATTGTAATGTATATATATTATAGTATATTTGATTTAAAGTATTACATATACATAGAATAGAGTGTATATATGTGAATGGATCTTCTATAGACGTGTATATTTAACGTATACATTACTTTATGTTTTATAAATTAGTATATATATTATAGTATATACTTTTTTTAAAGTAGTACATATATATTGAATGGTGCGTATATATGTGTATATATCTTCTATAGACGTATATCTTTAAAGTATACAAGTGTATATGTTTTATAAATTAGTATGTAACTATATATATACATATTGTTGTATATATATATATGTCTATTGTAGTATATATTTTATTTAAAGTAGTACATATATATTGAATGATGCATATATATGTGTATATATCTTCTAAAGTAGTATATATTTAACGTATACATGTGTATATGTTTTATAAATTAGTATATATATATATATTGTAGTGTATATATATATATATATATTATACTATTATAGCATATGTTTTATTTAAAGTAGTACGTATAGTCATATATAATTATATATTGAATGGTACGTATATATGTGTAATTGTTTATATATTTTTTAAAAATATATATTGTATATTGGAGTGTATATAGTGTATATTGGATTTTTTATTTATTTTTTAAACGGGTTTGACCGGATTTTGGTGGGTTTGACCGGGTTAGATTAAATGGGCCAGGTTAGGGTGGATTTTAATTTTTTTACTATTTGACCCAGCCCAATTAATGTCAAACTCAGCCCTTAACCAACTCGCAACCCGATTAAAATGGAAGGGCCGATTTCGAATTGGCCCGACCCGGCCCGGCCCGTTTAACACCTCTATCTCAAGTAAAAGAAATAGTCAAAAGTAATTCTGGAAAAAGAAGCATACTATTATAGAAATAAATAAATCAACGAATAGTAAAGAAAATACATAATAACAAAACACTAACAATAATAAAATAATAGAGATAAGAGTTGATTTGGAATAACTAGTAAAATTACTGTAACGTGATTATAAGATTACGGATTCAAATCTTAAAAATAATCCTTTAAAAATATAAAATAAATTACATACAATACACTCTTATAATCTAAATTCTGCATATAACGAAAGATTAATTACACTAAATTGTAACTTTAGAAATAAGAGTTGAAGTAGGATCAGAAATTGTAAGAACAACGATACTACAACTTCTAATATAAAAATAAATAACATGACAATACACAATTATTTATTAACATCTTTTAATCGTACCATCAAAGAATGTGGTGCAGTGGATGAAATTGTTTTTTCTTAATTAGAGGTCTTAAGTTCGAGCCCTTGGTATAGAAAAATTCTTAGTAAGAAGTGCTATCCTGAATGGAGCCCTACCCAGCGCAAATTTAAATTAATCGAATTTCAATATAAATACCAAACACCAAACGAAAATTCGAAAAAAAAAAACTTTTAATCGTAATCGGTATCCTCCGCGACCTCATGTAAGTGTACAAAAATCTTCCCGTATGTTTAGCATTAAAGTGATTTTTCAATACTTGGGAGGAGAAAAGACAAGGATGAATTTCAATCTCACAAACAAGATCTGAGCCGTTAAAAATCTGTCTCGATATTGTCAAAACTTACTCAACAACAAAAGCCTCTCATTATATCGTGTCGTCAGATTCAGCTTCGAAAAAGTAAAAAATAAAATAAAATGTAAAGTACCCATCAAAAACTGCTGCACTCCAAAGTACCAATGAGCCCTTCAGTTCTAAGTGAACCACATGGCATTCGCTCCAAACAAACTCAAGGGCATTACAGGAAATTCACTACACGACGCCATTTGAGCCCAGTTCCCCTTTTCTTTGTCTCGGTAAGAAATGAAAACTCAATCTCTACTTCCACGCGCACTCGGTACGCGTGGTGTCACGCATGTGAAAAATATTGTCTGCTGATGTGGACTAGCTGTTCCTGTGGGCTGTGGAGCTCTAAGTGGAATTGTTTTCTTCTCTAAATAATAAAGAATTAATGTTTGGTTAAAGTAATTAAGGGAGTGATTTTGAAATTTTTTCTAAGGAAAAGAACTCTTTTTCATTCTTAACTAAGAAGTAAATTAGATAAAGATAGGCAGTCACATCAAAATTGGAAGTTCATTTACCTACTTTTGTTAATGTGATACTGAAAATTAGACACTAAACTAAGATTTTTTTTTTCCAAGGGTAGTGGAGTCATATAAGGTGATTTCACTCATTATATTAATTCGATTATTTCGATGTAGATGAAGGGGACACTAGTCTTTAGATTTTTGTATGATATAAAGATACCATCGAAGCTTAAGGTAAGTTTTATAAGTGATGGTTAAATCGATGTTACTATATGAGATAAAGTGTTGGTCAGTCAAAAATTCTCATGTCCATAAGATGCATGTTACAAAAATAAAGATGATGAGATGAATGTGTGGACATACTAGATGTGATAAAATCAGGAATGAGGTTATTTGAGATAAGTTCGTGATGAATAAGATAAGAAAAATGAGATTGAGATAATTTGGACACGTGATGAGACGAGGTTCAGACTCTCCAGAAGGAGCTGCGACTGGTTGGATATGGTAAGTCCATAAAAGGGCGTAGAGGTAGGCCAAAGAAGTATTGAGTGATGTGTAATTAGACAGGACACGACACATATTGGAGTTACTGAGGACATACATGACCTTAGGTACGGGGATATAGAGAAATGAATATTAGAGTAGAAGGTTAGTCAGGTAAGAGTGTTGTCGTGTACCGTAGCATGATAGCTTAGTGTTCAGACACGAATATCTATTATCATTATTATTGTCTAGTGTGTTTCGATTATCACACTATTTTGTCGCTAACTATTATTTCCTTGTGGCTGATTAGTTGTCAATTTTTCTTCATTATTTTCTTTTTTTTTTTTTCCTAAATTTGCTACATTTAAGTCGAGAGTTTTTCAAAAAGAACTTTTCTACCTCTCTGTAGTAGTAGTAAGATCTGTGTACACCTAACAATTCCCAGACCTTACTTGTAATTTTTTTAGGTATGTTGTTATTGTAATAATTTCTGTAAGTTGAATTTGTAATTTTTTTCTAAGTAAATAAATAAAGAATTTGTTTGACTTTTAGAAATTGGAATAGGAGAAAAAAATTCTTATTTAAATTATAAAAATAAAATATCCTATATACAACGAAATCAATTGTCGTTTGTGATTCATCAACCTGTTGGCATGTGATCTGAATGATTGGAGTACGACAAGTTAACGATATTAATTCATGAACAATATATCGTTTGTGATTGACATAATGATTGAAATACGACAAGTTAACGATTTTAATTCATGAACAATATATTTTTATTATGTTTCTCTACAAGTAGACATTGCACGTATTTAGGAAAGTACAATCCCAACACTCTCAAATTTACTTGAGAAATAATCTACCGCGATCAAACACCACATTTTCATTCTCTTAAAAATATTCTTTCATACTTATTCATATTACAGTAGTATATATCAGAGAGACGATCCAACTTATCGCGATAGGCAAAAGAATTACATTGTTAACTTGATTTAGTTATTTTCATTTAAGCAAATAATTATTGCCTTTCTTAGGTTGTCATTGTCCTTGTGAAAATAGTTGACGCATTCTTTTCATATTTTATTTTATGGTTTAGAAAATCATGCTAGCAAATGAGTATATTATAAAGTAAATAACCTTTACCTTCCAAAGCAGGTGCCATAACACGCGCCTTTCACGCGAGTAGCAATGTAAGCTCTTGCAGAAAGATAACTGCGTCAGACGAGCCACAAAAACTAAAAAATATAGTACTCATAAATAAGTACAATAATAAAAAAGAATTTTAAAAATGAAAGTGGTAAAAAAACAAAAGATAGAGAGAGGAGAGAAGATGAAGGGCACTTTACTAACTTTTTCATGTTGCACGCATCCATGGCAGAAATCACAAGGAAAATAAGACTACTACTACTATTATAAGCCCCAACAACAACACAAGTATAGAGAACAAGAGAGAGAAAAAAAATAGCTAAACCAAATTTCTTGCTAACATCAAATACCCTTTTACCTCGTTAGCTTCCACAAGCTAATTGGTCTTATTCTTCCAACAAGTAGTACTTACTTACTACAAAGAAGCATCAAAGAAGTAACAAGTGATTAGGCCACAAGGATAAATGATTGTGTATGAATGAGGTGGATGTCCTTAGATGGACATCTCTCCAGTTTCATGCAGTTTTCTTGTGAGCTTTTTCTAGGCTCTATACCTTTTGATTTTTGAGCTTTTTGGCTGGAGAAAAAGAGTGATTTTGTGTGTGGTGTACTTTAGATGAAGGGGATGCCCTTACCCTTTGGATTTGAGGGGAAGGGGGTGTTAGAATTAGACGTTTTGTTTAACAAAAATACTAGTATCTTGAATTCTTGGAACCACAATAATAATAGTAAAGAAAGTTGTTATCTTGTAAATAGTCCAAGTGCTGTGCTGGATACTATAAGGAGTCCAAGGCCTCTTACTTCTTCTTCAACCCTGTCTTCATCTTTGGGTGATGGTGGTGGTGGTGGTGGTGGGGGCGGCACTGCTTCCACAGACACTGCAGGCGGCGGGGTGGCGGCAGTTTCTGCAAATCCATCCTCTAAATGGCGGCAGCAAGACAATACCACTGCCACCAGCTCCAATGTGGGAGGGGCTGAATCTGAGCTTCAACAAGTTCAAACCCCATCTCTTGAGATGGGTAGTGCTGCTGCTGCTGCTGCTTCCACAGGAGGGGAGAAATGTGCTATGGAGGAGTGGGAAGGAGGGCTGCCAGAGTCTGTGATGGCTTCTCCTTGCCAAGAACAGTCTATACTAAGATGGATCATGGGAGATGTGGATGACCCTTCCATGGCTAACTTGAACAGGGTGTTGCAGGTTAGTGGACCAGGGGACTATGAATTCAATGGAGGATTTGGGGTTGTGGATCAAGGTTTTGGTGTAGACCCTGTTGGCCAAATTGGTAGTTTTATGCCTGCAATTAGCTCAAGTTCAAGTTTTCCCAACACCAGAATGAACAGTGACAAGATTGGCTTGGTTTCTAACCCACCACCACCAGCAAATCTCCTTCAAAATCCAATCTTTCCTTCATTGTCTAACAATCTTGGCCCAATTGCTTTCGGCCAGACACAACAGCAGCCATTTGAGAGCACAGATTTGAAGCCTCACAGTTTCAATTCACAGTTCTTGATAAACCAGCACCAAACACAGATTCCTCAGAACCCATCTTTCCTTTTGCCATTGCCATTTGGACAGCAGGAGCAAAATCTAGTCTTGCCACCGCAGGCGAAAAGGCACAACCCCGGGCTAGAACCGGGCTCTCAGATCTCCAAAGGACTGTTTTTAGATGCAGGGCACCAGCAGCAGCCAACACCACCTCAGGGGCTTGCTCCCCAGCTCCAGCTTCTTCCCCATTTTAGGCCAGGAGCAATGGGGACAAAGCCAAAGATGGTGGGGGAAGAAATGGGTCAGTTTCATCAACTACAACAGCAACAGCAGCAGCAACAACAAGCGATTATTGACCAGCTATTCAAAGCTGCAGAGCTGGTCCAGACGGGGAATCCGGTACTCGCGCAAGGGATATTGGCGCGGCTCAATCACCAGCTCTCTCCAATTGGTAAGCCTTTCTATAGGGCTGCTTTTCATTGCAAGGAAGCTTTACAATTGCTACTCCATGCCAACACCAACAACTTGAACGCCTCCATGGCGTCTTCGTCGCCTTTTACTCTCATTTTCAAGATTGGTGCCTATAAGTCCTTCTCTGAGATCTCACCAGTTGCACAGTTTGCCAATTTTACTTGTAACCAAGCCCTGCTTGAGGTCTTGGATGGGTTTGAAAGAATTCATATTGTAGATTTTGATATCGGTTATGGCGGGCAATGGGCATCCCTTATGCAAGAGCTTGCCTTGAGAAGTGGTGGCGCACCTACTCTGAAAATAACTGCATTAGCCTCACCTTCCACACATGACCAGCTAGAGCTTGGACTCACCAGAGAAAATTTGATCCATTTTGCTAGTGAAATCAATATGGCATTTGAGTTCGAAATATTAAGCATTGATTCTTTTAATTCAACGTCATGGTCACTGCCTCCTCTAATCTCAGAGAATGAGGCAATTGCTGTCAATCTTCCAGTTAGCTCTCTCTCGAGCTATCAGTTGTCCCTTCCATTGGTTCTTCGCTTTGTGAAGCAGTTGTCACCTAGGATTGTGGTTTCTGTTGACAGAGGTTGTGACCGGACTGACCTACCATTTCCAAACCATGTAATTCAAGCCCTTCAGTCCTACTCAAACCTTCTTGAGTCACTAGATGCTGTAAATGTGAATTTTGATGCCCTCCAAAAGATCGAGAGGTTCTTGGTCCAACCAGGAATTGAAAGAATTGTAATGGGTCGTTTCCGTTCCCCTGAAAAGACGCAGCATTGGAGGACACTGTTTTTGTCGTCTGGATTCTCCCCATTATCTCTCAGCAATTTTACAGAATCACAGGCCGAGTGTGTAGTCAAGAGGACTCCTGTTCGAGGTTTCCATGTGGAGAAGAGGCAGTCTTCGCTTGTTCTCTGCTGGCAGCGAAAGGAGCTCATCTCAGCTTCAGCTTGGAGGTGCTGAGGAGCAGGAATCAAATTTCCAGTTACCAACCAACCATGAAAAAGAAGGTGCTGCATAAGTCAGAATCACCGTTTTAGTATCTGAACCTTTCATTTTTTATTCGCCCGCAATTTTCATTTGCTAATTTCTTGTGGCATAGGCAGATTCTTTCGGCGTTATAAGAAGAATCACATATTCTGTTAACTGTTTATCAGGGTCTATGTTAATTATGGTGTTATTATCATGGTCCTCTATGATTTTCTGGAGGTAGGCCTCCGCTGCTTGTAGTTATGCAGGAACTTTGTTGTAATCTGATAACATTACAAAACCAGAAATTAAAAAAATCGAATTTTAACCCATTTCATTGACACTCCTGTGTTATGTGTATTGCATTGATTGTACCACTAGCTTGGCCTGGTTTAGTTTTGATTATTTGCTTTTAACATTTTAATGAAGCAGTTGTTGAACTATGAGGGAAGTATCCTTATTGAATTTCATCACGCCCTGATCTGGATACTTCTGTAGTTATTCATGATATTCCTAGAACCAGGTATCTAGTGAATCAGAGTTTATCATTGACATCGGTGAATCTTCTGTTTGAGTTGTTAGCATATGTCGTTGTTCCGTCTTAGCGCTGCTCTAACTCTTGCTTTTATTTCATATTTGAAGTTATGTCATCTGCATTAGTTATCCACTCGTCCGCTTCCTTAGCTTGTCCATTAGAATACCATTCTTCAGACACAGAAGAAATTGCGAAAACTAGATATGAGTGAGATGTCAGAGAAGTTGCATGATAGCACATCCTGATTTAATACCTTTAGATTTTCAAGTATTTGACTATGCTAAATGCTTTGACACCAGAAGTTCACACACTGCGATTGATTATCCAATTAGCTATCAGCAATTGCATATACTTCTTGCAGAACAGGTAGAATGTTCCTTTATTCAGTGCGTACATGAACATGTCTGACTACTCCAGTTGTCTGGGAAATGTGTAGTCCTAGTCATTCTGTTATCCGAACTCATCCAATCCATCTGGACCCGAGAAAAATGGTTCAAATTTTTGGAACCCTCAGTTGATCATGGTTTCCATGGATTTCGATGTGTTCTGGGAAACAACGGCCGGATGTTGGCCTAAATTCCATTTAATACTTGCATCCTTGGAAACTACTTATAATGCTACTTGCAACGGCGCTGCTAATTATCTATCAGGTAGTTGCATTATACTATTAACTTTTGTATTAAATAATGAAGTTAATCATTTTTGTTTAATCTCTCACGTTATTATGCATGACAACGCTTGTATTATATGCATTATAATACATTGAATTTGCTGCTCTTTAGCCTAATAATTTCTTTAATACCTGTCCTAATCAAATCACATGGGGTTTGCAGTATTGGACCCCCACATGAGTAGTTTAATCTCTCCCTCTCTCTGTCTTTCATTTCCTTGGAAGTTATGCATTCATTGTTTTAATCTGACAATATTTTATACTAAATCACAATATTAAAGGAGAAAGGGCCATGTTTGATGGAGAGTTTTGATAGAGAAAGAAAGAGATGTTTGGCCTTCTTATTAGTAAAATGATTAGCTGAAGTTTGTTATGTTTCTTTACGGACAATATACGGACACCGGTGCCCTGGATGTTACTCTGCCTTGGTGCTATTTTACGTTGTTTGTTGATGAGTGTATTCGTAATTTCATATGCATATATTGTATGTGGAACTTAAAATGGTCATTTTCCCTCATCATTCTTGACTTGTTTTCGGTTTCTTTGCTTTTGTTGGGGCAGTAGAAGCTGTAAATTCTTAGTAGACGCAGATTGAAGTGTCTCACTGTTTGTCTCAGTCTGCCTTTTTTCGTCCTTCCCTTTTCAAGGTTCCATGAAGGGAGATTGTGTAAGTGTTTGTCTCAGTCTACCTTTTTTCGTCCTTCCCTTTTCAAGGTTCCATGAAGGGAGATTGTGTAAGCAAGAATGCTTGTTCATATAACTACTAGTTGCACTGCGTGAGTCTTTATCATTAGTGTTTTCTTCTTGAAGTGTTTAGGATGATGAAACCTTGTTGTACACTATATGTCATCCAAGTGACTTGGTATATTCAAAAGGGTTGAAACCTGTTATGACACACCCTTTTCATCTGCATAAGTCTTTGTGGGAGAGTTACTCTGTATATGTGCCAGTTTGAGGTCATGTATAAGGTGACTCGGTACCTATGTTAGTGAGAGGTATTAGATATTCGCGAAATAGTTGAGGTCCCCGCACAAATGATCTTGGATACCACCCTTATGGGATTAAAAAAGGACATGAATTTGGATGGTTGTGGTCCTTGAGATGCAATTAAAGTGATAATGCAAAATATTTGGGATGTTAGAACATGCTCATTCATGTGGTTAGCTTAGAAAAATAAGGTCTTTATTTGATTGTTGTTCAAGTTTGTTGATGAAAAATGAGAACAACCAGCCTCTTTCATCATTTAAAAGTGGTAATATTAAGGTTCATTAATTATAACACACACACACACACAGAGATGGTGACATACTGACAATGGTTTACCCTCTTGCTTACTCAAAGATTTTTCTTGTAAAAGAGAGATACAGTACATACATAAAAATATTTGGTGATATTATTACTTTTAGCAGTCTAAAGCACTAAGGGGGACAACTGGTTTGGACACACTTTTCTTTGGTCTGTAGGACCCCTTTTGTTTATTTGAGATCAGTGTTTGTTTATTTCTGATCGACTCAACATCACATTGTGTACCTCCTCTTGCCACTTCATTAATTCCTTTTCTTCCTTCTTGCTTTTCTCCACCATCATCTCTTGGCCACTTTACTGTCCTCCTACATGTAAGAAAAAAATAATCCATGTAAGGTATTGTCTATATATTGTTTATTTTGCAACATAAAAAGCTTGCATCATTATGTAATGTATTAGTAATGTTGGCACAACTAAAGTGAGACCACTTGGGATATGGAACAAGAACATGAACCCTTAGGCGATGCCACTTTAAGTGGGAGGGGCGGCGGATCTACTATTTTCACCGAGGGTTCAAAACATAAAAATATAATGTCTAAGATTTGAACTTAAAGCTTATAGGTAAATTTGGACTCTCTAAATTACTAAATCAATCTCTGGCTCTCGTCTTGACTCTAGTGTATTTAAATCTCTATATATTACATTAAAAAATAGAAATAAAAATAAATAGATGACTTTGCTCTAAATTCTAATTGCCCCCCAGATATTATCGAAGTGTAGATAAAAGTTTTGGTCCACGAAAAATTCAAAAATAGAGGGAACGAGGTTGCCATTAAAAAAAAAAAGGTGAGTCATGTGTCCCTTTTCATCCACTTAACTAACAAACCTAAATTATTTTGTAAGTTTAGGTATTATGTGTAAATATGAAAAAGGCCAAATCCATCGGTGGCCCCTAAATTTGATATGATTTTTCATTTAGGCATCTCAAGTGAACGTTGTTCACTTTTGACACCTCAATCAGTGTACAGGTGTATCATTTTGATACTTTTGCATAGGTGGCAGTTCGCGTGTTTTTCATCCATTTCAGGCGCGTGATTATTGTTTTTTATCTGATATGACGTTCAACTTGATCATAATAATAATATTTAATTGCTTTCATTTTTTTATACCCTTTCTTTTATTTCTAAACATCAATTTTGCTCATTTTGTTAGAAAATTTCCTGTGAAATAAATGAAACACAATTGTCATTTTCCTCAATGATATCAATATTGCATAGAACACTTTCACAAAGCCGATACACACAATCTCTCCATTTTTATTATCATCAAATTTAAAATTTCATTAAGAAGAAGAGCAAAAGATTTGTTAATATAAAGTTTCAAAAATTGATGTTAGAAGTTTTTCATCGCCATTGATGTTAGAAGTTTTTCACCAACTTGAGAGTAATCGTCTTTGATAAGTTAAAAATTGGTTAAAATTAAATTAAGTTTGTGAGAATAAATTTGTTAAATTCAACCTCCATTGATGTGTGTTTTAAAGAAGAAGATTTGGAGGTGGGAGTGGGGTTACTGGAGTGTTTTGGAGAAGATGATCGGGGTGTGGGGCTGGGTGTTTGCGATGGTGATTCGAGTGGGTGGGAGAGGGGCTGGGGTGTTTGGAGGAGGTGATTCGGGTTTGGGGGGTGGGGGGCTGGGATGTTTTGGAGAAGATGATTTGAACGGGGATGGGGGACGCTGGGGCTGGGGTGAAGAAGATGATTGGGGGATACTTGGAGAAGATGATGAGGGAGGGGGGGGGGGGGGGGGGCTATTTATTTATTGATTTATTAAAAAAAAAATTAAGTTAATTATTTAAAAATAATTTTTTTAATATAATTTATTTAAAATTATTATTTTATACTAAAAGTACCACGTGTTCTTTTTTAATTGGTCACATGCCATGTCAGCAGCGTGTGTATTACACACTCTTTATAATTTTAGCTGATTGTAAAAAAAGTATCAAAATGACAGTTAATAGTTAGTTGAGGTGCCAAAAGTGAACAACGTTCACTTGATATGCCTAAGTGAAAGATTGTGTCAAGTTTAGGAGGTCACCGATGGATTTGACCTATTGAAAAAAGCACCAGAACTCTTTGTATATTAGTTACCAAATTGTACAATTTTTTTAACTTTAAGTAGGTGCGTGTACAATATTTGATTGAAGTTACAGTCATAAAGATCATTTGGAAGTTTAGTCTTAAGTTTTTCAAATTTCACTACTAGTTCAAATATTAAAACTGCCCAAATTTAATTTACGAATAATAATTTTAGTATTTGCGTGAGTGAAATCATGTCCCAAATTTACGTAGTATTAACTTTCTATATTAGGTACATACATTTTAGGACCTTTTTTTTCCTTTTAAGAAGTAACACTTCATGACACACTGGTGTGCTCTATTTTATATTTGCTGAAGGTAGTTTGTTTAACGATCAATATGTTTACTATACATATTAATAGTTAATAGTGCATATAAATGTGACTTTTCTTTATTTTAGTTTAAATTGAACGTGGATTTGCTCTCTTTTGTCTAATATTGTCTTTAGCGTATGCCCCGATTAGCTCTTTATTAGAGTACCACTCATAGTTTATTTTTATTTTTTAAAAAAATTAGTCTTTTTTTTTTTTTTTTTTTTTTATGTTGTTCAAATTTCGCATCGAACCCTAACTAAATCAAATTTGTGCCACTCGGGGTCTTTTTAAAGGAAACATTCCTAATCAAGAATGGTTTCATACCCATGGATTGAAATCGAAATATAGAATTAAGAAAAAAATAATTTCATATGTTATTGCAACATATTCTTTTATGATAAATTTATGATTTCTGATTTCGGGTGGCCAAAAAAAGTTTTAAATTATGTGAATCATAAAAGAAATTATCGAATTTTTAGAGTTAAAGCGACACCAAAAATAAAACGGGACAATTCTTTCTCCGATCAAATGCAACACATTTTGTCAGAGTGTACAACTCTATTTCAATATCTTAATAACTAATGAGGTGTGATGTTTCCTTGTGTTCAATTTTTTTCTTAAATTTTTAAAAATGAGAGAGAGATTATTAATATCACCCATCAAAAATAATTCCATAAATTGTGTAAATGTTTAAATAATTCCACAAAGTCATGAAGCACATGGAAACCAAATTATACAAATGATCGGCGGCGCATTTCTATTGGGCACCTAAATATAGGATAATATTTAATCATTATTAAAAAAATACAATTTAAGTAAGCATTATTGTTTTTACAAATTATAAATTATGGTTGACTTTTAGCTATAATTATCCTCAGCAGTTGACGAACCGACACAAAATATCAACTGCCAATTTTATTTGAATGTTTTAAAATTTAATATATCATTTTTGATAATCTAAGACTGATAAGGGACCTAAAAGGATTATATTTGCAGTAGAATTATAATTAATACTGCTCGATTGATTATTTTTTTTTTCTATTAGTTATTGAATTGCTCGGTTAAATCTTTTGCTATTTAGTTTATTTATTATGCTTTAAGATAGGCGAATTAGAAGTTTAAAGTTTATAGGTTTCCGGCGATTTCAAATAATAACATTATTATTATATGTGCCTATGTTCCAAAAGGAATCAAATCCTCGTTTTAGAAGGGTAACAAAGTTTAAACAAGTTTCATTTCTATCGTTAGACCAAAAATCTACTTTTTATTATTGGATTCCTAATAAACATTTTCTATATGCAATATATGTGAGAAAGCTATCGAATTCCCAAAAACCTGCTTCCACAATTTTAGATTCATCCCCCATTTTAAGAAATTTTAAGTGGTACATTAAAAAAAAGAGAGATATTCATGCGTTCCATTTTATTTAAAGAAGTTAGAATTAATTTCTTAGATCTTGATTTTGTTGCTCTTGACAACATGATTACTTTTGTGCCTTTCACGAGTTACATAAAAACAAAAAGGGAAAGTCAGTTGGAGATAAATTAGGATATAGTGCTGCCAAAATTAAATAATTTAGGACATACATAGGCTACTATATATGTTTCTCATCTCATTCAAATGAAAATGACTATAGATAACCTTAAAACAAAATTATATTGAAGTAGGACCTAATGTTTTACTACGATTTGTCCTAATCATGCCACATGTATGGCTTGATAGATATTACAATCAATGATGCATGGGCTCACCTATTGAGGACACATTCATTACAAGTATATACATTTCAGTACTAAGTACGTGAATTTTTTTTTTTTTTTTTTTTTTTTTTTTTTTAATTTATGTTGTCTTAGCTAGCTTGTATGTACTTTTATTAATTTTACGAAATATTTACTACGTTCAATCAAATAGTCAAGCTTATATTATATGTTCAAGCACCGCCTAAAGAAGGGAAAAAAATTGTAGCGTTTATATTTATGTCCTATCTATTTAGACACAAATCACAAAGACAATGAAAGATTATTAAGGTAATACTACTATATTCTTAAAGTTAAACTACATTTCTTTGTTTCCTCCAAACACTCTACCAAAACACACCAAAGACCGATTTGACAATGGAAATAGACAGGCAGGGGTACCATTGGTTGTTATTACAACAGCAATAGTCTCAACAATAGTTCATAAAATGAAAAAAAAAAAAATGCATTCATATATAAGGTAAAAACACAAAGGGTGTGTTTGGTATGATGGAAAATGTTTTTCTATTTTTTCCTGTTTGGTTGCAATAAAATGTTTGGAAAATATTTTCCACAACAACTCATTTTTCTCAATTTGAGTGAAAATGACTTCCCTCATGAGCCAAGGGAAGTCATTTTCCAGAAAATAACAAATGTGACTTATGACTCCATCCCCACCCCTCTTCCCCCCCGCCCCTCCCAACAACACTCATATTCACATGACTCAAGAAATTCACATTTCTCAAAAATTACATTACTCGAAAATATTTTTCACTGTGCTTTGCTTCAATTTTTCACTGTTTGAAATAAAAAATAGTGAAGTCCGAATTTTTTCCATTTACAATGTTCGTTGAATGTATTGTTGTTTTCATATGCATATAGGAAGACTTACTTATGTTACTTTTGCTAATTGCATATTTCATTTTGTCATCGATGTAACTTATTTCACGAGGTTGGATAAGTTTGTCATTCCGTTATATTTCTATTGATTGTAGTATCTTGAGATTGTCCTGACAAAATATTGAAAAATGTCTTCTATATTTGTTAATTAATAGCTGCTTAAATTTAGTGATTGTAATATTTTAGTATTCGATATTGATATTATTTGTTATGCTTAAATTAGTTCTTACAAATTGTTGAGTTGCTAGAGACACTGATATACTAGTTAACAGTTAGTAGTAATTTCTAAAAAAATATTTTTTCATTCACCAATCAAACACTAGAAAATATTTTTCTAAAAAATAGTCTCTACTCACCAACCAAACACCATAAAATATTTTTCGGAAAATATTTTCTACTCACCAACCAAACATGAAAAAATAAGTAGAAAACCAATTTATTTTCCAGGAAAACATTTTTCAAGAAAACATTTTCCATCATACCAAACAAACCCAAAAAGAAATAAAATATTCACTTTCCTTTTATATATGGTTGGAAAAATACTTGCGTGTGTAAGAAATTTCCCATATAGATTTCGGTAAAAGTTGAGGGGGGGAAATATATGTACTAGTATATACATTTATATTAATGGGGTGAAATATGTACTAGTATATACAGTTATATTGGGGGATTTTAAGTAGTGTAAATTGAAAGGGGTGCATTATATCATATATATGTAAGGGCAAATCAAATTAAAGTTGTAAGGGTGTGCAAATGAAACAGTAGAAAGGTGACCCAGAAAAGCTTGGCCATAGGAACATAGACAGCAGATTAACATATGTCCCTTCAACATCAATTTTCCACAACTCTTAAATGGTTGAAATGTCTTTTTCATATTTCACACATATATAAAATTTGATTTGATTTATTCATCCCCAACTTTCCCTTATTATCTTTGCTTCTTCTTTGGACTCTTTGCATGCTATTGGTGCATAGAGCTAAGGCTCCATCCTTGTTATGGATGTTGTTGTACTATAAACAACCTAAGTACTTAGGTTTTTTAGTTGGATCCAAAAATATTTTCCAGTACTTTGTCCTAAACTAACTAAAACCAATGACTTGGAAACAATATTTGGTTCCAAAAATTTTGATTTTCCAAAATTGACATACATCTTATCCAAGAATATGTTGTTCTTTGTTAATCTAGGGTGTGTTTCATAGGAAAGAAAAACACTTTCTTAAAAAAAAAAAAAAAAGATTAGCTTTTAATTATTAATGTCGAGCTTTTAATACCGCGTTTTGAGTTATAATTTTGTGTTCACTTTTAACTTGTAAACTACTTTGCAAAGGTTAATTCTGATTTAGGCTTTGTTACTACTAGGTTTGATTTGACATTATTTTTTTTCCTTGATTTGACAAAAGTTTGCTTTTGCTTGAAATGAAATTTTGGGTGAATTAGATAAATTGAATATTGGATGACTGGTAGGTATATGGCTAATTATGGGAAAAGATCATAACAGTCAAATTCATAGATTGAGATTAAGAGTGAAAAATAATTAATCAACCCCATCCCCACTCTTTTGTGGTCTCCTTAATTGTATATACTTAATAATTTATTAAACATATAACACCAACTACTTATTTCCATGCTAATCATCTACAAGGTCAATTAGAGGTTTATTCTAATTACAGAAGACTCCACGTAGAAATTAAAAGCCTGTTTGGATTAGTTGATTAAAAGTAATATTAAAAGTAATTGATAAGCATCAAGTAAGTGTTGAACTTAATTTTATAACTAAGTAATTACAGGAGTATATGTTTTTGAATAAAAGAGTCGAAATTGATAATAAATATTACTGTGTTTGATAAAAGATGTGGGATAAATTTTTTAATTAAAGTGACTAAAATGTCTTCAAAACTATATTCAGCTACATATATTTACAAGTATGTTTATATAAAAAGGACGAATGACGGAAATTCAAAAGAGAAATAATTATATTTTTGGAAGAATATTTTGGAGGTAGAGGTATGGACTGCGTACATCTTACCCTCCCCAGACCCCACTAGGTGGGAATACACTGGGTTTGTTGTTGTTGTTGTTGTATTTTGGAGATCAGGAAAAATTATAAAAAGCTTAATCAAACAAAAAGTTTATTATAAGCAGTAAAATCACAAGCTGGATTTGACCAATTTATTGGTTATGATTCATTTTGACTTATAAGTAATTTTAATGTTTATCAAACATATAAATAAATTTTAAAATAAATATAAGATAGGTTAACCGAATTATTAGCCGCTTCGCCAAACTTTTTTATTCTCATACATGCATATAGTTTTCAAAATCACATAAACTTGTTTAACTTTTAGACGTTTTATAATAAAACATGAGGTTATCAATGCCACTTTGACTATTATGAGAATACAAAAAGATTAATTCTACTGCCTATAGGATTCTTTGTATGTGCATACCTCTACTCAAAAGAGATACAAATAAATAGAACTCATTCATCACTTGTAATCTTTAGGTGTTAGGACCATTTTCTTGCCATTTCTAGTGAAGCTTCTAACTCCATATATCATAATCACACATACCCATTGTCGGTGCAAATCGATACTTGGTTCATAAATCTTGTTAAACTATTGTTATTATTATAACTCTCTCCGTTTTAATATATGTGTCATAATTTAATTAGATATATTATTTAGTAAATAAAGAAAAAAATCTGAATTTTGTGGTCATATACTAAAAATGTTTCTAGTCCTTTAAATTAAAACAAGCTAAGTAGAAATATTTTTTTTTGAAATAAACTTAAAAAAAATTAAGACACTTAGATAGGGGCTGGAAGAGTATTACTACTATTTTAACGTCTATCTAACTTCACAAGATAGGAATAAAGTTGTAACTTCACAAGATAGGAATAAAGTTGCATACATATCATTCTTTTTGGACTTTACTTGTGAAATTATATTGAATATGTTAATGTTATTTTAAAATGATTATGTTGGAGTTAATTTGCTTGTACTTTTAATGGCGAAGTCAAGAATTTGATGAAAGGTGTGTACTTTTTTTTTTCACAATTATTCTAAGAATATGCAAGATTAAATATATACACATAATAACTAACACTTAACCTCTATACACTATATAATTTTTTGACAAAGGGTATGAATCCAACCACCTTAACCTAAGGTGGATCCGCAATACTTCAATTGAATAAAATGATTAGTCATGCTTCAAATGAAAACAAAACTAATTGTGTTTTTTGTGGGGTGATGGGGGGACCTTTAAAACAAAATTATTAATGGGATTTTAAACTTCTTTGTGGATTAATTAATTATCATCATTGCTTTTGTCCTTGAGATTTTCTCCTAGATTTTGATCATAGAGGTAAGGTCCCATATTATTGACAATTGCTTTTTTGAGTAATTTCTGTCAATTATGTTATGGCCAATTAGTAGGAACGTCAAATCCATGAGCGTGGTCTAGTGACTAGGGAAAAAAAAAGAGTCTAATGGGTAGAAGTTTTATGTTTCAACTTCCTTTCACAATAAAAATATTTATATAAAAAATTGTGAAAAGAAAAATAGTTATGTTTGTCCCAAATTGGATATATTGTTTTTCGAATTATAATTTCTTAATAAAGTAAAAATCAAGAAGATGGTTGAGTTACCTTATGAAATTGAATTTCGACATTTGAATATCGATGATTTGGTTTGGAGGAATATTTTCAGAAAATATTGCTCAATTTTTCATAGTTCTATTGGTGAGAATATTTCGACATAAATTTTTTTTTTTTTTTAAGAAAACAAGTACTCTAAAAATTAAAAAAAAGAAAAAAAAATTCCCTGATAAAAGTAGGAAACCAGAAAATAAGTAAGCGAGACACTAATTTCTAGAAAACACATTTACATCACACTAAACACACCCGATTTTCAAGAAATATACCAAATCATTTGATGATCAAATATTGAAAAGTTTGAACTCCAAAATATACAGTACTCCATTCGTTTCATATTAGTTGATTCTTTTGCTAATATTTGTTTAATTTTAGTTATTCAAGTTCTAAAATCAAAAGAATTTTATTGTATTTTTCTAATATTATCCCTATCATTAAATGACTTTGTAAAGTGTATTTAATCAAATTTATATTTTCAATGCATAATTAATAGAGTTACTTTAATAAAATAAATCTCTACTTAATATTTTCTTAAGATGAGTTTCAAGTCAATAAGGGTCAATTAAAACGAAACGGAGGGAGGGAACAGCAATAGATAAAAAAAGTGTTAAAAGTAAGGAATATCATTAAAGTAATAACGAACTTTCAACAAAGGCCCTTTATAAAAAGAAGCCTCAGAAGATTAAGGGTGGTCCAAAACAATTAAGAGAACATGTTAATCCATATAAAGGCCCAAACAAAACCCTAAACCACAACTGCTAAGATTTCAAAGTAATAAAGGATGTTACAAAAGTTTCCTCTAAAAATTTGAACTTACCACCAATGCATATGCTACTGATCTAGAATTTAAAATGTATGAGAACATATATAGGATTCAAATAAAAGTTACTGAGTTCACGTGAACTCTTAGATTACACCGTAGGTCTATCCCTACACCTACCCTTAACTAGAGGCCGGGTGTGAATTATGTAATTAGTAACTTGAAAAATTTTAGTGAACTTAGCATGAATTTGAATTAGTTGAATCAAGTGAATTTCAAATGTGAAGGAGAGCCTTGACGTGATTGGTATAGTTGTTGTCAGTTGATCATGAGTTCGAGACACGGAAACAACCTCTTATAGAAATGTAGAGTAAAGCTACGTACAATAGACCTTTTATGGTATGATCCGGCCCTTCCTTGATCTCATGCATAGTGAAAGTTTAGTACATCCGACTGCGCTTTAAAATAAATTTCAAATGTGATGATTTAAAAAGAGGTACTTATCATTTTGAAATTGAAGCTATGAGTAATTCATTGTACTTCAAACAACAATCATTATCCTCTAAATAGATTCCCAGCATGACCTTTTTTCTTCTTTCTTCACGAAATCTTTTGATAGTTAACTTTGTTTTTAGCTTTACATGGTGACACTGTTTTTAGTGCCCAATTTGGGCTTGTGGGGTTTCCATACTTTATTTTGCAAGCCTAAAAACTCAAAACAAGTTGTGTTCAAATTTCAAGTGTTCTCAAACTCTCCCATTCTTTAGATTCCTCATTGAGGAAAATGAGAGAAAAATTTAAAAAAGCTTTTACATAAAAGGGAAGAAAAGCAAAGCCAAAAGAAGAAAGAAAGAAAACAAGTTTGGAATTATCATAATTGGTGCAAGCTAGTGATCTATTTTACTTTTGTCATTTCTCTAATTTGATATCAAGTTTGGCTCCCTAATTTCAAGCTACAAAAGTTTACTAGCAAGTATTCTTCAATCTAAAATAGTGGAAGAGTGGAACACTATCTTCAAATTCTTTTATTCTTTATTTTTTAAAAAATATTATCATTACCAAAGTTTAGATAAGGATTTTTTTTTATCCTTTTTTAACCACTTTTAACTTCTATAAACTGACATCATCGGCAGATATTTGGTTTGTTAGATTAAAAATGAGATATGCAGGACGTATAACATAAAATTTTGATGTTTGATTCTATTGAGTTAATTAAGTTAATTATTTCTGTTATGTGGCAAATTTGGAAAGGTAGAAACGCCCTAATCTTCAATGAAGAAAATTATGAACCTAGTGAAATAGTAAACAAAGCACTCTTTGACTACCATGAATATGAAGATAACTTGCTTACTAATCATTTTACTTTGTGTATAACCGATTGTCCTAATGATAAGAACATTGTTCTTGTACAAGATGGTATTATTCTATTCGCAAATGCTAGCTTACACAAGGAGAGGAAGATGTCAAGCATTGGAGTGACAGCGATGGATAGCTGCGGTAAATTGCTTCAAGCCTTTGGTGTCCTATTTCAATTTGTTGGGAAGGTCATCACTGCTGAAGCACTAGCAATTCGTGAATCGTTGGAAAAAGCTATGGAAAATGGATGGATGAGAGTGCAATTCTTGTCGGATGCAAAGAACGTGGTGGATATGATACTAAAAAGAAGTATTGTATCTTGGGAGATAGAAACAACCTGCAAGGATATTTGGAAATTGATGGGTTTTTTGATTATGTAGACGTAGTGCATATTCCTAAATCTTGGAACAAAATAGCACATAGTTTAGCTAATTAATTCTCTACTTCGTTATTACAAAATACTGTTTGATTTACTAATTTTCGTAGTTGGATTGTAAATGATACTATAGCATCCTTTAACGCTTTTGAGACTTATTATGACTTAATATAAATAGTATGTTGGAGGGAGAAATAAAAGGTTTTACACTCAATAATAAGTTGAAATACATTTTTATTTTCGTTTTTAACTTTGAATTTCTTAAAGGACATCCCATGTTAAGGGTGATACAAAAATAATCCTTCAATAATGATGTGATTAAGCCCCATTACTAAAATCAGGATAAAAATTCAACCAAATATGAAATATAATAATCGCAATTTATCCTAAATAATTATGGTTTAATAACAACCCCCAAACTGTGTATAATAAGAGTGGAAAATGTGTTGTGTCAATAACGAAACAACTTCAAGTCTACAATTAGGGGTGCAAATAGGTCGGGTTGGTTCGATTTTTCATTAAATATAACCAAATCAATAACATCGATTTTCTAAATCTATAAACCAAATCAAACCAATATACAATCAGTTTTTTTATTTCGGTTTCTTTCGGTTTTTCGATTTTTCGTTTTTTTTGACTTTTTTACAATTATAATGTGATTGAAGAAAAAATTAAATGTTTTCACTAAAAAGATAAAAAAAAACAATGGTCATAGAGTAGTTTCAATAAAAAATAAGTTGATAAATTATTAAGACGTATAAACTACTATCTCTCAAAGTAATATTATGTGGATACCCGGTGGTTCAATTTCTAAGTCACTAGTTATAGTAGCTTGTATGAAAGTTCCCTTCACATAAAATGTGAGTATACAAAAGAATGAAGAATTGGAGACAACTTATTAAAAGCTAATTAACTCCATAAAATAATAAACTATAAGTTTATAACATAATTCCATAAGAAAAAAGAGAAAGAAGGGAAACAACCTAAAGTACAACGTAATGAATGAAGAGAATGAGAAAAGTAAGATGAGAAAATAATGTGAACTCTCTGAAAACTTGGAAAGAAAACTGTAAAGTGAAGCAATTGAAGAGTTTATGCTTTTATATTAAAATTGGGCTTTATAGTAATTTGTTACCAATGGACAAATATTATAATTAAAGATCAAAAATATATATCTATTTTCTGAATATAAAAAAAGTAATAAAAGTAATTAGAAAGTAGATTATATGTAATATTTTTTTATGTATAAGAAATTAAAATTATATACTACTATGTCGGTTCGATTTGGATCCGATTTAATTTTATTTTTGCTAATATCAAACCAAATCAAACCGAGAATGATCGTTTTTTTTTACAACATACCAAATCAATCAAATCAAATCATAAGTTAATTTTTCTCCTTAATTTAATTTAATTCATCTGATCGATTTGACTTAACGGTTTGATTTCTACGTCTCTATCTACAACAATGTAATTTCTTGAAAACCCACTTAATCTTGCTAAAAATTTGCAAAAAGCTACTACTATTTTGCTTATAGAGAACTTTTATCAAACCAAAGCCTGGTCAAATTTAGGTCTAAAATCATTATAGGGTCTTGGTCCTCTTGGAAGTTGGAACAAAAGTGAATTTGTTTTTTATGAATACATGTGCATGCTTTAAAAAAAAAACAGTGATTTTCTTCCAAAAAGTGAAAAGGATGTCTTGTACGTTGGCTCGTTTGGATTGAAAATAGTTATCCCAAAATAATTAATTTTGAAATTATTTGAAATAATTTATCTCATTGTATATATGAGATAATTTATTTTATCACTATAGTGTAAATGGTAAAGTAAGTTATCTTGATATTAACTAATACCTCCAATCAAACATGAGATAAAATAATTCTCCAACCATGTAACTTCACTTTTTTTAATAACATGACTCGTTATCTTTAACATTTCAAAAAATGAATATTACTTTTCGTGATTAATTCTCAACATTGATTATTTACTTTTCAAAATCAAAGACTATACATCAATTATTACGTTGGTAATACAATACTCATATTAATTATTATTTCTTAAAAAAAATAAAATATAAAGTTCTAAATGAACAAATAAAAATGAACGAAGTGAGTAAATTCCTCACAAGTTCACTTGAGTTGCTTTCAAGATCCCAATTGATTATTTTCTTTCTTAAGTTAGCTTATAATTATTTTGTACAAATTTACAGAAGTTTGATCCAATTATTTTCTTCTAGTCTCAACAAGATAACAACCATTTTAGTTCATTTTTTTTTTTGAAATAGGGTCATTCCTAAGTTAACAAACTCAACATTTTCACTCTTACATGTTTTTTCATTCTTTCCAACATAGAAACTAATCTGCTGCCTAATTATTCCAGGATTACTTTGTACATGGTCCAGAGAAATAATTACCAATTATATATCCAACTGAGTAAGTTAGGATGGAAAAAAAAAAAAAGAAAACAAAGGACCACAAAAAAGACCTTTAATTTTTTCCCCTTCTATTTTCCACTCATTCTTGAAAATATCATCTCTATTTTTGTGGAGCTTTTCCACTTATTATATCTTGTGTCAATTCATTTTATGAAAGCAGATTCTTGAAGCAATATCTCAGCATCTTCTAGATACATATCAGAAGGCCAAAAAAGTTTACAACACTTTTGCAAGGTCTAAAAAAACAAACTTCCATGGAAAGTATAATGATAAATAACTTTTCATTAAGGAATCCAAGTGGCTACTTTTGTCATGGGGAAGACTCTCCTAGGAGTGAGGGATTTTTTTCATTTTATAACATGTAAATTGGTACTCCCCCGTCCCAAATTGAGATTGCATATTGATTAAGACAAAATAATTAATAACATGATTAGTTTGTCATAGTACTCTTATTAAATGATGTTTATATTTTAATTTGAAGAAAAAGTCATTAATGCAAAGGGTAAAATATGAAAAAAAATTGTTTCTTCTTAGTTAAGAACAAAAGATAAGTAAAATAAAAAATTAAATTAAAAAATCTGAGACCGATAATTTGGGACGGAGAAGGGAGTAGTTGATATTGTTACCCATGACATGACCTAGGGCTAATACACATTTGTCACTTTTTTTTTGTTGCCAGCTTTTGCCATCTTTAAAGATTGCATTATGTTTGGAAATGTTAGAATATGTGGGTCATCAGTAAATTTTAATTCCTTAAAATGAACTCCCCCTATAGTGTCCCATACTTAGCTTCTTAAAATAAAGCTAAAAAGAAATAGGTGGGACCTTAATTCATATTTCATAATTTGAAAATATTTGGATGTGAAAAAGCAATTTTTTAACTTTTATCTCTTTTTTAATTAAAGGAGAAAGCCAAAACAAAACCATAATATACTACTTTAGTTCCATATTTCATAAGCCAATTTTCACCTAATTAAGAAACATAAAAAATAAAAATAAAAAGGAAGATAGATTGGAAAAGTCTTGGTAAAGATTATGATAAGAGAGTGCTAACGAATATATTCCATGATTCTATCCTTAGCTATTAAGACAAACTGTAATTTTATTTTATTTTTAAATAACATTTCCTGTCTTTTCTTTTAAATAATGTGTTAAATTTATGCATTTTTTCTCATTTATTAAGTTTCCAATCATTGTCAAAGTAAATTATTCTCAAGATGTTACATAACGCGTTTGCCTTGATCTTTCTTTGATTCTTGGAAGGCTCTCAACAATTTTATAAACCTTTCGACTAATAACACATGATATAAAGTTAATATTAAGCCACAAGTAGGTGTTATATATTTGATGAAATGTAAACTAACTCACATGGGGTACATGAAAAAAAATTAATTAAAGCATTATTGATCTTTAAATATCAGGTTGGAGGGGGGGGGGGGAGAGAAAGCAGAATCAGTGAAATGAATTAAGCGTCGATCACGAATTCAAATTTCAGAATAGATAAAAACACTAAGTGATGTCTTTTTATTTGTTCCAAATTCGATGGATGGAGTTATTCAATATCTATGCTAGTAATAGACAGTAGATACCTCATAAAATTAGTTGAGGTACACACAAATTGGCTCGAACATTAAAGTTATATATTAAGATTAAGAAAAAGGTAGAGTTTATGATTTAAAAATAGTACCATGTGAAGGCATCCAAAGCTTAGGGCATATGGGGGGAGAAAAGTAACAAAAAGAAAAGGAAAAGTTGGAGGGAAGTGTATGATCTGCTTGCAAAATATTGCATGGGTGTTAGTAAAGTTTTTAAGAGTTGTCATGATGACTCTTTGCTTTTGGCTTTTTGGCTTCTCATATTATACAGAAAAAAAAAAGAACTCCCACCTTCTCACATACACTCACTCACTAACTAATTTATGACCTTTTCTAGATGCTTGCCTTGACCACCATATCTCTCCAACTATATTTTACCTTTCCATATCTTTTAACTTTTTTTTTTATGGGTACATTGTGGGGGAGGGGAAGGAAAAATGGAAAAAGGAATTATATTATAAAGAAGAGAATTGAAATTTTATTATAAGATTAAAGTTCAGATAATTAATCAACTGTTAATATTATTTTTTGAAGATTCTTCTTCCATCCATTTTCGATTACATTAGGATCAAACGACAAAGAAAAAAGAGGCGAAAATAGAATTGTATGTACAAAATTATGATTCCTAAATAGAAAAAATCTAAAGAGGGACTTAAAAAAAAAAAGAATTTAATGCAAGAATGCACACCTAACATTCAATTAGGGATTGACGAAATGCAAAAATGTCATATATGAGATTCAAATCTTCAATCTAAATCATTTTTGTACCATGCTTTTGTCATAAGATTATATATTTCCTTTGTTTTTTTTTGTGCAAATGATAGTTATATTAATATATAGAGATCAACGTTTACAGGGAAGTAATTTGTGGCAGAGCCACTGTACACATACTGACAGCAACAGTAGTTGCCCCTGCTGTTAGTATTTACATTCTGATAAGTAGAACTATTGATATTATACTGCGTTGGCGTCTGAGTAGACGTCACTATCCTAACCTTCCGACATGATAAACCTCCATTCTTGTCAGCCTGCAAAATATCCAAAACAGATGTAAATTATTTTTTAATTTAGAGAATTCAATTGTAACTCTTTCGATACATAAAGTTTCGCTCTAATTGGTAGCACTAGACTATGCCTTGATAGTTTGTTTCACGTTGTAACTTTGTGTTTTCTTTCTTTAAAAAAAATGAATTTAAAAAAAAAACAAAAACATTATGGTTAGTTAGATATTGTTTGCAATCCATTATTTCATTTGATAGTCCGCTTTAGAAGAACGCATTCTTTCCTTTCCACATATATTTCTTTTTGTGTTTTACTACTACTATTACTACTATATACCAAAACCCTAAAGCAAGCACTCATGATCTTTTTTTTTTTTTTTTAAAATTTTATTTCTCATCTGATCGATACTCGCAATAGAGTTCGACTAATCTGGATTCGCGCCGAGTAGGATTTCATTCGGAGGAAAATGCTTCCTACTAAGAACTTTTCTATATCCAAAGCTCTAACTCGAAACCTCTAATTAAGAGAGGAGCAGCCCAATCCGCTGCACTACATCCTTTGGTGTTACTCCTCATCCTTTTTTCTTGTTAATAAAAGCTACATACATATATTGTAGGTCCCTTGACAGCAACACAACATCACCCCTATTAGCATATAGGCTAATAGCTCTTTAGCTAGTTGATTGGATGGGTCATTTGAAAAGGAAAACAAAGAAACATCACTTTAATGTCTCTCTTGAAGTTGAAGATTCATATAATATTAGTAGGTTATTTTGGGTGGCCAAAAATTTGAATTTGTGTGGATTGAGTTTGGGGTTACTCCATTTGCATGGTGCCGTCTTTTCTTTAATCTCCACTACTTTCCTCCTCTTATCAATATTTAGTCAACTATGATATATATAGTAGTATGTCCTTTTGCTTTGTTGAGCTTTTTTGTCTCAATCTCTTCCTCTAGTGTTATTGTCAACTTGATCGCTAATACTTCCACCAGTTTAAAAAGAATGATCTATTTTAATTTGAGAAAATACTCTATTACTTCCTGAACTATATCCAAAATGGTTGTGACACACCTCAACTTAAAGAGGGTCTTATTAACCCCCGTGAACTGATTAAAAGTGTAATTTTGACACCCTTAGTGCCTACATGGCACACACATGTGCCTACATGGACACTTCAATGTGTTGTGCCACGTATGTGTCACATAGACACTAAGGGTGTCAAAATTACACTTTTAATTAGTTCAGGGGAAATAGAACCCCCTTTAAGTTGAAGTGTGTCTCTACCCTTTTGGGTATAGTTCAGGGGATAATAGGGTATTATCTCATTACGAAGTTTAAGAGAATAAAAAATTTTTTTGAATCTTGTGGTTCAAAATGTTCTTTAATCTTGTAATCTTAAACATGTCATACGGAAAATTGAAACTGAAGTATTGTCAAAAAGGAAAGAAGTCATCTTTCTTAAACGGACTAAAAAAGAAAAGTAAGTTATTCTTTCAAAACGGGGAGAGAGTATTAGGTATTTCTCAAATTAGTTTTCTGTTCAAAACATGTGGTTGTTTTCTTCTTTTGTCTCATTTATTAACTCCCAAATTTTCAAGAATCGTCACAAGTGAAGAGTGGAATGAGAAGAAAATACAAGCAAGAATTTATTTTTGGTGAAATTTGAACCGAAATGATCTCTTATAATAACGTAACTAGTTGGGATTTGACTTTAAGAAAATGATGTAGCAAACAATTTTCTCTAGTTTATCTATCTTTACCTATATTACTCCCTTCATTTCAATTTGTTTATCTAGTTTTGATTTGATATGAGATTTAAGAAAATAAAAAAAAATTCTGAATCGTGTGGTCTTAAAGACGTCACTTGGAGAGTTAGAAATAGAGAATTGCCCCTTCAAAAAAAGAATTCATTCTTTTTTTTAAAATAGACTAAAAGGTAAGTAAGACGAATAAACTAAAACGGATTAGAGGGAGTATATTTTATCATTCTTCAATGAAAAGACATATATTAAAATAATATTTGTAATGAGATATAAAAATCGATCTACTTGCATAAGATAGCTATGAAGGATTAAATCAATTCCTTACAAGTTATCTCCACCTTCAAGTCAAAATGATACTATTAATAATTTTATTTGGTAAATACTCTTCAATTGTTGAGTGAATTCGGGTTGGGCCGGGTTAAGTGAATAGGACTAGGCTATTTTTTGTTGTATGGTGGGTTGGTCCATTAAGTGTTGATTCTTAATAAAATACAAATATGGGCCATGCGTACCATGGGCTTAAATTAGAACAAATATGGATTTCCTTTTTCCTTTTGTCTTGTCCATATATTAATATCAACAATGCCCAAAAGAGATTCATAGCTGTTGGCAGCTACCCAAATCTATATATATACATACCTACATGATTAACATTTATTCCGCAATCAATTCAAACCTGATTTTACTTTTGGACAATTGCAGAAACTTTGGCGAAAGGACGACGTACGTATACATACGCAAACTATCCAGGACTGACATTTGATTGTACAATGCCTTTCATCAATTCAATGTAAACTGAAAAAGGTTGTCATTTCAAGATTTTCTAGACTTGAAATATGTTAAATCTTGCCATTTCCATTATTAAGATGCCACAACACCGGTAAATTGTAATTGTATCAACAAAGAAAAGATTGAATAAAGCAAAGATATAAGCCTAATAATTATTGTGACATTTCTATGGAATACGAAACGAATATACACTTGGAGAATCAAACTGATGCAACATTTCTTAAATCAAAACGGGGAGCTACTCAACACTCTCAAAGTGCTGAAACTACTATAAACGTCAGTTCCTTGATCTAGGAATTGGTTATTATATGAATCAGTAGTATCTTGAGGAGTTGCAATGCAACCAGAATCTTTTCTTGTTGAACTTAACTGACCTTCAATCGACCCTCATATGTCGTATGTTTGCTCTAAAGTACTGAGCATGTCACCTTGTGATTGCTCCTAAGTATCTTTTTCCTTCGCATGGAATCCTCACAGGGTTCATCAAACTCCATAAAGTGGTAACAACATTTTCACGAAGGAGTATGCTAATGCACCTGTAAATATGTAGCTATCCACCCTGTCCAGTATTCCTCCTGCAAAACAGGCATTAATTTGTTCAAGAAAGACCCAAGAGATTTTGCCACGAGGCTAAGATAACAATGCTAAAGGATGACCATTTCGAATTGGGCAAGTGTTTCATAAGAATCTAGTATAGTTCTAATAAGATGAGAAAGTTACTAAAGCAAAAAAGACCTAGAAAGTAGTAGGTTTTCATTGATTGGACAAACTCCCGGGATTGTTATGCTCAAGTTTGATAGCTCAACATATGTCAACAGTTTTTTTAGTCTTAACCTATGTTGCTCGAACTCTTCAATGATGTCAACGGGTGCGTATCGGATTCGCCAAAGCTAGTGTATTTTTGGACAATCCGACACGGGTGCAGCATCGAAAGTGAAGAGTCCGCGCAATTTAGGTCTTAACTACTCTTTTTCGGCCATGCAGAACCAAGAGTTTCAGTTACTGGGTCGATGAAGTGACAATAAGACCATCCAGAAACTCTTTTATTTTCCCGCCATTTAGTCCTGTTTAACAATTTAAATGGAAACTGATAAATAAAGAAAACCAATACTCTATTCACGACACATTAGTGCATCAGAGATACTTCATGGCTGAATTTGTCTGCACTGGTTCTTGGGCTCAGCCAACCCAAAGACACTCTTACATGGTGTGATATTGTCCGCTTTGAGCCAAACCTGCACGATTTTCCCCAACACCTTATATGTAGCTTCCATGGGGGACTTTTTTCCGGACACCCAACAATCTCCGCGCAAACTAAGTTCCAAGGGTCATCGAGATTCACTGAGTGTCACCCACATCGTTTTGAGTATTTTATGACAATCGAGGCCCAGAAATAACTCCTTCTGCGTCCATCTCCAAGCCCGTAAGGGTGTAAAGCAAATCGAGCCTCACACTCCAGCATTCTGACACATTCCCATACTCATCCCGTCGAACTTGGGCTTTGCTACCCCGTTGTTGGGATCAGTCAGCCCAAAGATACTTACATGTATGTGATATTGACTGCTTTGGGCCAATCCCACACGATTTTTTCCAAAAGGCCTTACACCATTAAGAGATCTTACATCTTATATGTAGCTTCCCAGTTTCTTTCAGCTACCAATGTGAGACTTTTGTTTGGACACCCAACATAGACTTCTATAATCATGCATCATCCTTCCATTCCCAAAACTTCGGAATATTATCTCACAGAACTAATCTACTTAGAAATTACCTCTGAAAAATCCAAAAAATAATGGTTCATATGACATTTATTCCACTGTCTACAATATAATGTTACCTCGTCATTGGGAAAGATATCCTATCAAATTTCAAAATTTTTATTTGTCATCCATATTTGATATTTAGAGATTCAACAACTCCGCTGTAAACAAATCAAACACAATTTCTTTTTATAATAGAACATTTATCTTCTCTCTTTCAGCTACCCATAAATATTATTTTTTCCCCTTCTACTAAAGCACAGCACAAGAAGAAAAAACAAATACAACAACATACCCAGTGTATTCCCACTACACCCACATAGTGAGGACTGGGGAGGGTAGAGTGTACGTAGGCCATACCACTACCTCAGGTGTTGTTTCCGATAGACCCCCGGCTTAAGATAGATAACAGTATAACAAACACAAAACATGAATGCATATAAACTAATACAGTATGCAAAATAAACACAAAACATGAATGCATATAAACTAATACAGTATGCAAAATAAACTAACACCGCTAGCTAATACAAGAAACAATACAGCCACAAGATAATACTATAAACTATCTATACGAAATTATAGACAAAGAAAATCCAGACACAAACAAAGTACTCTCCCCTACCGTTACCAACGCACTCCTACCCCCCCAACCCTCTACCCTAATCCGCGTCCTCCACATCTTCCTATCAAGAGTCATGTCCTCGTAAGCTATAACTGCTCCATATCATGCCTAATCACCTCTCTTCAATATTTCTTCGACCTATCTCTACCCTACCTGAAACCATCCATGGCCAGTGTCTCACACCTCCGTATTAGAGCATCCGAGCCCCTCCTCATCACATATCTGAACCAACGTAACCTCACTTCTCACATCTTGTCCTCCACCGAAGTCACTCCCACCTTCTCCCGAATAATCTCATTTCTCACCTTATCTTTCCTGGTAAGGCCACACATTTATCGCAATATCCTCATCTCCGCCACCTTCAACTTTTGGATGTGGGAGCTCTTAACTGTCCAACACTCCACTCCATACAACATAGCCGGTTGGACTACCACTTTGTAGAACTTACCTTTAAGATTCGGAAGCACTTTCATAACACATAAGACTCTCAAAGCGAGCCTCCATTTCAACCACCCTGTACCAATACAGTGCGTGACATCCTCGTCAATCTTACCATTCCACTGAATTATAGACCCCAAATACTTGGAACTCTCCCTCTTCCGAATGGCCTGAGAATCCAGCTTCACTACCACGTCAGTCTCCTACGACACATCACTAAATTTACATTCCAAGTAATCCGTCTTGGTCCTCCTCAACTGAAATCCTTTAGATTCAAGGGTTAGTTTACAAATCTCTAACTTATCATTAACTACTCCACAAATCTCGTCAACTAGTACCACGTCATCAAAAAATAACATACACCAAGCCAACTCCCCTTGAATACATCGCGTCAAAACATCCATCACCAAGGCAAATAAAAATGGGCTAACAGTCTTAGAGGGAAATGAATTAACACCAGAGATCATAAACCACGAGGTAAATGAACTAATAGAGGGACTCCTTTGTGATCAAGGAAAGACCAGACTACATTCTTTTGGCCCAAAATTGGAGAAACTAAAGTTCAACTTGAAAGAAAGGAACAAACTCATATGATAGTCTATTGAAGAAGAAATATTAGACTGAGAAGTTATAGAGCATTCATAGAAGGCTTAAGTCATCGATAGAACCCTAAACTTGTTTCAAAATTGCACTTGGACCCCTAGACTAAGACTGACATCTATTGAACACCTATACTATGTAGAAAATTGTCCCTATTAGGCACTTTCAGATATTCAGCAAAAATTGTGAAGTGTGTACCACACTTGTGGTGACATGGCAAAAATGACCAATTAAAAAGTGCCATGTGGTATTGAAGGCCCAAATGATTATTAAAAAGTAATTATATTTTTTTTCTTTTTTTAAAAAGAAACAATTCTTTTAAATATATTTAACTAATTTTAATTAAAAAAAATCAAAAACGATCCTTCTTTCTTCACCGTTGACAACATCACAGAATGGAGAAACTCCATTAATGACAAAATCAATAACCAGTCGTCACCATTGAAGAAAACATCAAAGAATGGAGAAACTCCATTAAGCACAAAATGAGTAACCATTCTTCACCATTATCAACAATATCAAAGATGTGAGGAAAAAATTTCTTTCTTTTTTCACAAAATCAGTTAATTAATTAAGAAATATTTTTTTTCATTTATTAAAACTAAAAAAAAGAAATTGCTAAGAATTTTTTTTTTTTAAAAAAGGTTACATCAAGGGGGGGGGGTGAAGTAGACGACGACGAGGGTGGGGGGGGGGGGGGTGCTTTTATTTTAAAAAAAAAAATTAAGAAATTATTATTAAATATTGTATTAATAAACAATTTAAGTTTAATCCCCACTAAGTGGGAATACACTGGGTTTGTTGTTGTTGTTGAAACAATTTAAGTTTAAATTTTTAATAAAAATAAAAGTAACAAATAAATTTGTACTTAATCACGCTCCTCAGGAAAGTGTAACACACTTTCCTTGCCACATCAACAATTTGTGCCTAATAGGTATACATTTTGAATAATTTAGGTGTTCAATAGGTACCAGTTTTAGTTGAGGGGTCCAAGTGAAATTTCGAAACAAGTTTTAAGGGGTTATCGATGACTTAAGCCATCATAGAATAAAGAGGACTGACAGATATCTAAAGAGGATATTGGAAAGAAACAAGAGTTGCAGTAGAAACTTCACGATATCCTGGAGACAAAAAGGTTAGTTGTCTATGGTTACACCGTGGAAAACAATGAAACTTTCAGAGAAAGTATCACATCCCTCTTAGGGGGCACAACCAGGTAGAGAAGCTGAAAGCCGGATCGATAGGGAAAATTTTATAGAGACAAGAAACCAAAGACAGGATTAAAGACTAATACAAAGCTTGTTTCCATGAGACGAACTATCTCAACCAACATTCAATTATGAAGGATTACCAGAGCTATGTGCAGAGAGGAAAGAATGTCTATAACTCCATTTGCCGAGGAAGGAGTGGCGAGAGCCACAATAATAATAAGATAGAACATACAGACGAATTTCACCATGGTTTTTGGAGGTATTAGGTAGTCATTAGAAGACCTGATCAATGTATTGAATTTCTTACACTAATATGAGACTCTTCAGAAGAGTTCCAATACTAAATACATATCATAGAAACTAAAGAGAAATGAGTTCATTAAGCTATAGAGGGACTTCAATATCACTGTCAAAGCTCTACAGGAAGGCAGAAGGCAGTACTTAGCAATTTGATATCTAGAACACTACACATTATACATTTGTTAAAGGTAAGCAGACTACAAATGCAGTCTCGGTTGTTAGTGAGTTCTTAGATGCAAGGACCAAAGGAAAAATTCCTGAAGCTAGACCTTGAGAAGGCATTTTACACTGTCAGTTGGGGATTTCTGAATAAATTCATCACCGACATGGGTTTTAGGAGAAAATGGGTGAATTGAATTAAAATTTGCAACTCTAAAGTCAAGTTTTGTGTGCTTATTTATTGGTGTCAAGAAGGATCCTTTCATTCTTGGAGGAGTTTGAGGTACGGTAACCTTATATTATCATTTCTGTTATTTTGTTGGTGATGGAAGGACTAAGCTGAATGCAGAACACGGCAAAAGATCTACACTGGTTCAACTATGCTTCAACTTGGAATCATCAGTGGTACACTAGTCACAATGACCCACATGTTATACACAGATGACAAACTTACATATTGTGAGGCTAATGAAGTGGAGCTGAGGAATCTTAAAATAGTACTGTTATAAACATCAACCTGAGAAAAGATATCTCTATCTTGTCAATGAGGGATGAAAATACAGCACCTAACAAGCACCTTAGGGCACAAGTTAGTAATATCTTATTACTCTGGAGTCCCCTTACAATTCAAGAAAGGAGCAAGACCCACTTGCAGGATATTATGTGGGAGAAAGTGCAAGGTATTGAGAAACCTAAAGAGATATGAGAAGTTATTACTAACAAAATTCAAAAGGTAGAAGCATTATACACCAGCTGAAGACTCTAAGAATATCTCAACCTTTTTCTTTGGAGTGGAAATAATTAACTCTGTTCGTGAGAGTGCGCTCACATTCCCGGTTTCACACCCGGGCAAAATAGGAGGATTGTGGTAGGTTGACAACCAGCATAAAACTAGCTAATTTATGATGAATCCTCGCATTATAGATTAGCCGATCCCAACATGTTTGGGATTGAGGCATAGTTGTAATTGTAGAGGTTGGTTGGAAATTATTCATGCGACTTTCTTTGATACATCACCAGCTTTCTAGGGCTAACCACTTGAAACATATCCACAGCTAGCTAGTCTACAAACTGTTTCATATGCAACTTGGCAAGCAGTATGTGAACTAGTTAGACTAGTTTAAGGCATGCCTACAGTCAGTAATTCAAGTAGGCTCCAGTTATATTCAGAATTCTTAATTGATCTCAATTACTTTAAAGACATTGGAGTAAATCCATTTTACTTACTAAGGCCTCATTTGTTTGTACAAATACACTTAAACATTCAGACTTCAAACCATTAAGTTCATTTGTTTTTTATTAAGATTTTAGTTCTTAATAGGTCTGAATAGGTTTTAATGATTCAGATCTAAAACCAAGTCTTAATATCAACAACAACAACAACAAACCCAGTATATTCCCACCAAGTGGGGTCTGGGGAGGGTAGAGTGTATGCAGTCCATACCACTACCTCTAAAGAAGTAGAGAGGCTGTTTCCGATAGACCCCCGGCTATAATATCATTATATTAAATTCTTGTATTGGATAATATTCACCACTACTCTATCCATAATCATCAGTCACCACCACTAACCATCTTTGCCACTGCCACCATTGTCAACCACCACCCAACACCACCAATCACTAACCACCTCCACCATTGACAACAAGTATCGCTACCAATCACTATTGTCAACTGCTACCACACCTACCACCTCCATTATATATCCACCGCCACCGCCACCGCCAATGGCACCACCGTCATCAATAACTACCGGCTAATCCCTACAATCAACCAACTCATCTACCAGAACTAGCACCACTGCTAAATAACACTAATACACCATCAACCTCCACACGTTTTTCGGCCACCACCACCACCACCATTGTCACTAGTGTCTCCACCTATACCACCACTTCAACCATTACCATCGCTACAATCTACCTTTACTAACAACCATCTCCACCATCACAGCTAATAACGTCTCCAACTACCACCAAAACATCGTCAGCCATCATGCATTCATTTTTCAGTTATTATAATCAACACCTCCAACTACTAACATCAACCAACTTCACATCACAACCACCACCACCACTATCAATACAATACCAACAATCACAACTATCACCACCAACATTACTAATCAATAACAGCAATCAATGTCATCCGCAACCACCACTACAAACCATCTCCACTATCACTAACAAACATAAATGTTTCTTTTTTCAATCAAATAATAATTTTATTGTACTAAATTACATTTTTTGTAATATATAATTACTTTTTTATTTAAATTATATCTTTTATTATATATGCAAATAAAAAATTTACGCACATACAGATGTTGATCAACAAACAGTCTTAATCACTCAGTTTTCAGATCTAGAGACAATATCTTAATCATTCAGATGTGCATTCAGATTCAGACGTCTGAATCTTAATAAAAACAAATGCAGCCTAAGAGTAAGCAGGTGAATTCATCTCTTTTTGCTAACATTTTGGTGTAAGATGGCTATGTACATGATAGAGATCCAGTGTTAGGTTTCTGTAGTTCGCAGCAAGTATTATAGTTATTGGGTTTCGGTAACTGTACGCACCCCAGAGTCTCCCTTTCATGCACAGTTTCTTCAATCAAATAACCTTATAAAACAGCTACAAGAAAAAGCAGGTGAAATTACCTAAACTGTAATTATACTATTTTTCTCAGAATTATACATATTAACCAATTCATTCAGAATAGAGATGTATTACAGCAAGTACCCCATGTACTTCATAGTAGCGAGACTAGAAATTACCTTAGGATGGCAAATTATTTAATAGATTCAATTTCCGGTGTGCTCATACTTAATGTTTAGGGATAAAACAGTATGCCTACTATGATTTGGCATCACTAGAGAGATCAATCATCTCTGAAAAATACAATAAGAGGTACAGAGGTAGTTACCGTGTCCAGGAATGAGAGATCCTGAGTCCTTCACACCCGCATCACGTTTGATCATCGACTCGGTGAGATCACCAAAGAGAGATCCAAAAAAGTTCAGAAATCCAAAAGCTACAGCACTGAAATGCCGTTAAGACACAAATATCAATTCAGAAAGCCATAATTTCCAAATTTAGAGCTTCATAGGAAAGGCTAAACAATTTTAAGGCTCAAACTGCACCAACCTAAAATGTGAAAACACCCTCAATAAAAGAAGAAGAAAAATGCCTTTATTCTATATCATGTGCAAATAAATGGATGAACCAAATTCCAAACATGAATTATCAAAACAAAAGTTGAAAAAAATAGAACCCCTGATATGTTTTTTAAGCGCTTGGCAACTAAACTGCTAACGAGATGACAAGTTCATATGACTTATAGTATCCCACTACCTGTAAAATATTTCGACTTTTACATGAGTATTCATAATTATATATAGAGTTATAGACTTAAAATTACACTTGGAGAAATGCTATGGAAACAGAGCTTGTGCCAAAAGATGAAAGGACCACTGTATATCATTCCATTTTAAAATTTTCATCAGAAAAAATGCATTAGCTTGCCTCCCTAAAATGGAAAAGAAAAGAAGATAAAGACAATAGCATCAATCAAATCCTAGCCCCCACCCCACCCCACCCCACCCAATCTATGCTCCCTCCAACAAGGAGGATATTCCTTACTGCAACTATAGACATATCTAAGAGTCTAAAACAGATGGCATTGCATAATAACACCATAAAAAAGATTATTACCTTAATGTGGATGTAGGCCAACAGAATGTTTTTGATAACACCACAGAAGTGGCTATACAACCTCCTAAACCTACAAGAGCTCCCTCCCAAGTTTTCTTTGGGCTAATGTCAGTAAGCGGCGTCCGACCAAAAGCCTGAAAGGATTTCAACTCTGTTATTGTGTTACATGATTTCCTTCATAAGCCCAACAAAGAGACATCAGAATTACTTGGATTTGTTCCACTACATAAAAAAGAACATTAGAACTAACAAAAAATCGTTGTACTTCCAGCATGCAATGATTAAACGACAATGAGAGGAACGAGATAAGCAAAGGGGAAACCAAGAGATGCATACTTCTTCATAGAAGCATTATTACATTACTGCGCTTATTTGCTATTATTAGTTTCTAACTTGCTCAAAGGGACAATGTCGTTTCCAGGCAACTGCCAGACAAATCCAAAGAAGGCATATATTCAATATTTAGAATGGATCCAAAATAATGGAGTAATATAAATCTACATGAAATAGCTCATAGTTCCATGTTAAGAAAGCAGATGATTCAAGACAAGCCATTTCAATGTTGTATCAAGTCTATCACATTTCTCATGATACGATGACATCAAAGACGGATTTACTTTTTTGTTTTTTTGAAACTTGTAAATAGATGTACTAACAATTATGATAATGCCAGGTTAAGTTCTGGATTTTTAACAAGAAAAACAGAGTGTCCTTGGAGGATCAGTCTGAGACATCTGAACAAAGATAGAACTGATCTAAAAAAAAAAATCAACAGTGAAAAGTACCTTGCCTCCAATAAAAGAAAATGTATCTGCTGCAATGATACTACTGATTGAAATTAAGGTTGCCACAAGCCCCACGGTCCACTGAGTTGGGCCTCCAAAAATGATAGGCCATGATGCTCCCAGTCCTGTGTAAACCCATTGAAATGCCAATAAAAGTCAGAAGATCAATAGCTGATCAGCTGTTGGAGAAACCAACTGCAAAGAATTTTCAAATGCTACATCAGATATCAAGTTAAAATTCTAAAGAAGGTAGCTTCTAGGCCATCTGGCGCATATCTCAACTACACTAGATACTTGTTACCTCCCGGCTCCCACCAACATAGATAGGCTTAAGATGAGGAGAATGCACCATGTGACACCTCTGCTAGGATTGGAACCTCGGTCCCAAGATTGTCACTCCATCTCTTCAACCGTTGCGCTACCCTTTTGGGGGCTTAGATATCAAGTTAAATTACATCAGTAATAGCTAAATGCATGATTTCTTTTACTTCAAAGTCGTCTTAATTTCACTTAAACAGTAGATGATGGTTTATTTCAGTTCTGTTTAGTATCATGTGACTAAGACATGAGGTATTTACATTAAGGAATCTGCCTTCCCCCTCTATACCACTGTATATTTCTTTTCTTAGATTCAGTCAATATGTTCTTTGATTGCACTTTTTGAGCCGATGGTTTATCAGAAACAGACACAGTCCCACAAAAGGTAATGGTGAGGTATGCGTACATCCTACCCTCCCAAAACCACACCTGTGGCATTACGCTTGATGTGTTGTTGTTGTAGTAGTAGATGATGCTATTCTGTACTTGGACTTGCTCCCCACCCCAAAAAAATAGTATGATATGAAATGTTGATAATAAAACAATTACTCCCTTCCGTTTCAATTTGTTTGCATGGTTTTGACTTGGCACGGAATTTAAGAAAGTAAAGCAGACTTTTGAATCTTGTGGTCTTAGACTAAAGATATGTAGAATGTACCAAAATACCCTTTAATCTTGTGGTTTTAAACATGCCTCATGGAAGTTGGAATTAAAGAGTTGCCAAGAAGGGAAAGAGACAATTTTTTTAAACGGACTAAAAAGGAAAGACAAACAAATTGAAATGGAGGAGAGTATATTTTTGAAGGATGCAATAAGTGGCTAAGTTAAAATTATCAAAAACAACAACTATGCCTCAGTCCCAAACAAATTGGGGTTGGCTATATGGATCCTCATTAACCACGATACTCCGTTATAACTCATCTCATGATGCATTGTGCTCTTACCACGGGACCAAAGAAATGGGGGCTAGTGCATATGTGTATACTTTATAGTTTCTAAGCAATTAGAACAAAGGGCATCGATTCTTACTTGTATTAAGAGCTGGTACCGCCAAACCACATCTCAACTTAACCCAAAAACAAGGGAGATAGCCACAATAGAAGAGCCCAAACATGGCACTAGTAAGTTGAGCAAACCGAGGAAGTCGCCTTTGCATCAGCAGTGCCATTGCAACAACAAAGGCCGCGGAGGTAACAGAAACATCAATCTGACCTAAATATCTGACAGGATTAGAAGCTCAATCAATAAGAAAATCTTCAACTTAACAAATTCCAGAAAATAAATAAATCATAAACAAACAAGAAAGAAATAATAACTAAAACAACTCTTAAGCTATTGCATGCTGCCTTCAAGATTTCTTATCAAGCTACTCCGCATTGAAACCACTGTCTATTTACTTTGGGGGGGAAGAAGGGGGGAGGGGAGAACATAACCTAATTGTGGAAGAAAATCATATCTGGCATTTGGGAAGCATGATTAAAGTATTCTTTCCTTCAACTATATAGCATAGATAATATGAAATGGAAGAATTTCAAATCCATCTAATGTTTATCATATATTTTTTTCCGAAACATAACAGATATATCTATATTTCCACCGCAGAAGATGTCACGCTACATCCCCAGGACAGTTGTCAGAAATAGAAACTGAGAGCTATATCCCCAGGACAGTTGCAAGAAGTAGAAACTGAGTTTAATTTGGCATAAGAAGCATATCCAAAAATAGTGATAGTACGATCAAGAGAATTTCACTTTCTAAGTGCATGGAGAAGACCTACAAGATAACATTCATAGCTCTGTAAAATTTATATCTCTTAACTCTTCTTGAAGTGATAAATGGCACCGTTTCTAACCTAAAGGTAAAGCAAAAGAGATGGACTGTGTAAGTATGCAAGCTCAACAGTGGGCAGGTTCCCGGTTTATATTGAGAAGTATATGTGTCAATTCATAAAACATTGGATCCCAAAAAGAGTAGAAAAAAGGAGGTTCCACCCAACATTGCCCAGAGCATATATCTAATGTCAATTCATAAATGAATGATGGATCAAGTCATCATTTTCTAGCATTATTGGACTATTTTCTGAAGACTGACAAATACAGTAAAACTTATGCATGCCTTTACATAGGATCACAATAAGGAATGCATGGTGGACATTTTGTAAAACGCAAGGTCTTTCCGCTGTGTAAAATCATTGAACCTAATGATAAGAGGACTTTGTGTCGTCCATATGTAATGTCAGAAAATCAAGTTAATTTAGACTTCTTTCAAGATGTCAAGTATATCTCTTTAGGTTCAAAGGGAGAACACAAAATGAGGGATATGATGTACAAGAGAGATTCATGGGGTTCTATTCCTTGATAATTCTGGCATGGGCCAATGAGACAGCAAATTGATTTGTGTTAGTCGTAATTAGCAAAGGATAGGCATTAGAAATCTAACACTACATAACAAGAGTCTCTTAATGAAATGGATTTGGAGATACAACATTGAGAAGCAAGCTTTATGGAGACAGGTCATCAGTTGCAGGTATGAGCAACTGGGACGCTGGGGTACCAAACCAGTAAGAACAATCAAATGTTGTTGAAACTGGAAATCCATCAGGAATCTTCGGAAGAGTTTGTAGCAGACACAGAGTTTCAAGATGGGAAATGGGAGGAGAATTTCATTCTTGAATAAAGACTGGCTTGGTCATGGATATTGAAAGACCTCTTTCCTGATCTATTTATCCTTTCATCTTCACCTAATGCCGCAATAGAAGAAGCTTGGAGCTGAAGGGTTGGACATATATCTCTGAAGGGTTCTCAATGACGGGAAAATCAATAGACTCATTGGATTCCTCAGAATGCTGTAGGGCTTAATAGGATTAAATGAGGAGGACTCTCTTACATGGAAAGGAAGCAGCAGCTCAAACTTCACAGTCATTCAAGCAGACAACTATCAATCATCTATAGGGCAGTCCAGAACCTTTTGGCACTGGAGACAGATTTGGAAGATTAAAGCTTTTTAAAGTTGTCTGTTTTCATGGCTAGTTATAAGAAAAGCTTGCCTCACACAGGAAATTCTTCAGAGGAGAGGCTTTCACCACAGTCCCAAAGAAAAGTTGTCTGTTTTTCACGGCTAGTTATAAGAAAGGCTTGCCTCACACAGGAAATTGGCTTTCATCACGGTCCCAGATTATTTCTATGCCAACAGGAAGGTGAAACCAACGGTCATTTATTTCTACATTTGGCCTAATATGCACCTGGAACAGTATAAGGGGGAAAATATATTAACAAGGAATGGTGGAAGATTGTTCCAGATTGCATATGGTGGACAATTTGGAAGGAGAGGAATGCAAGATGTTTTGAAGGAAAGAGCAGCTCAACCCAGGAAATCAAGTGTACCTCCATTTCTCTTTTTCATTTTTGGCATAAAGAACAGTTTATACATGATGCCGAATCATCGATAGATGTTGTGACTCCTTGTAAGAATTACAGGGTTTTTGTACTATAAATATTAGATACCAGCCCATTTTGGATGTTCATGAATATAACATGTTACCATTCTAAAAAAGAACAAATATTGAATTGGTAACATGAAAGTAAACGACAAAAATATTTTTTGTCCATGCATAAACAATTTTCTTTAAAGCAGTTTAGATAACAATATTGATCCATCAACATACGATAGATCATGCAGGCATGAAATCTTGTTGTTACCGCTCCAGTTTCTAAATATTTGTGGCATGAAACTAATGGCAGAGTCTCTTGTGAGGTTTAAAGTGGTCTACAAGAAAATCAGAAGTATGTTTACTTATTAGAGAAAGAAATTGAAAAAGATGTCAATGACTTACAGTGTGAGTACAGGCATGAGAGCACAGATGACAGAGCAAACTCTTGATACGTATCTGGGTGGAGGAGTCATTCCATCAGCAATTCCACGACTCCTAACCAGTTCAAAGTACTCTCGTGCACCCACATAAACAGCAGCAGCAAGGGCAACAGTGAAAAACCATCCTCCAGCCAATACCACACCTCCGGCTGAAATACCTATACCAAGTCCAAAGACTACCCTTTTCTTCAATTGACTATTTTTCTGCTTAAGTTCAGAAGTGGGAATTTCCCCTGCTGTTGTACTGCTGCATTTGTTAACTTCCTACAACATAATTATCTCAGTGGTTCCAATTAAATCATCTGAAAAGATCTGAACATAATACATGTTGTCTTGAGACAGTGACTCAGATGCTAATCATGGAAGTAGAGACCCCCAGAAGTTAAGCAACGACTTGGATACTTACGTTACCCAAAAGCAAACAACGAATACAGGATCCAAAAGCAAAGGCAAATGGACTACAAACTCACAACTGACACAGCCATAGATACTCAAGAATAAAGAAATGGTTATAGTTTCTCTTTATGGATTATAGAAATTGTTAGAATATGAGTAGAAATAGAAATAGTATACAAAATCTTAATCCTACTTCGAAAAGGATTGTATTGTAGTGTCTATAAATAGGGTGTCAATGTAATTATCTAGACAACAATTCAATAATATTTTTCTCTATTATTTCTCACATGGTATCAAAGAGTTGGTGAGAAAGTGAAGAGAAAACTCAGTCACCGTGCGTCAATTCCGTTGACTGATTTGTGTCTTTTTTTTATTCTGTGGGTTGTGTGAAAAATACAACACCACCAAGAGGATCGGGAGGCTGAGGCAACAAAAACCCGACCAAAAACGCCGAAAAATATCAGCCACGCGCCTGCCAGAGTTCTGAAATTCCGGCGAGATATGTATCACGCGCCGGTGCGTGAGCCAATTTTCGGTCAAATTTTTTGAGTTGTTCTTTTTCTGTTGAAGTCGCCCAGTTATTCCGATCCGACCAATTCCCTTTTTCCCAATTCCGATCGCCGAAACCCTAATTCCGGCGACTTTATTTTTTTCCGGCAAGATTCCTCTTTCCGGTTAGGTTGCCCCTTCATTCCAAGGTTGTCCCTTAAACTATTTCCTGATTCCAGTCTGTTTTCGGCAATCAAATCCAATTTTTCGGTGACTGACAAATTTTTTAGTGACTGAATTCTTTTATTTTTCTCTATTTAATCCTATGATTACATCTGAACCCTTAATGAGGAGATCAGACAATCAAACGTCACATTCCAGGAAGAATCGACGAGGGGGAGGCCGATTTGAAAGATCTTGACCTAGGTGTAGTTGTTGTAAAAGGTTTGGACATACTCGTGATGTATGCTATTCTCAACCTAAGTGTAGTTATTGTAATAGGCTTGGACATACTCGTGGGATATGTTATTCTTTGCATGGTCAACCTTCTAAAAATATTCATGTTGCTCAGTCTAACACCTCAGGTGATCAACGGGTGTATTTATCTGATAAGAAATATCATGAGTATCTTCAGTATCGAGCAAGTAAGCATACATCTCTATCAATAGTCTCAACTGCACAATCTTCAACCTTTGGATCATGGATTGTGGACTCATGTGCTTCTAATCATATTTCTGGTAACATGTCACTTCTGTCTGATATTGTTTATTCACAATCTCTTTCTGTGATTACTTTAGCCAATGGGATTCAAACAAAACCAGAAGGAGTTAGACAAGCCAAACCACTATCTTCTATCACTCTAAAACTCCGTTCTTTATATTCCTGATTGTTCTTTTAATCTTGGATCCGTTAGTCGTTTGACACGTGCCCTTCATTGTAGTATAACTTTTTTTTATGATTCTTTTGTAAAGCAGGACCGTAGTACGGGACAGACGATTGGTACCGGACATGAATCACGAGGCCTTTACCATCTTACCTCTTCTTCAAATTCCTTCACATCATGCTCCGTTACAGACCCACCAGAACTTATTCATAAACGTTTGGGACATCCTAGTCTATCCAAGCTACAGAAGATAGTGCCCAGTTTGTCTAGTTTATCCTCATTAGATTGTGAGTCCTGTCAACTTAGAAAACATACCCGTGCTACATTTTCACGTAGTGTTGAGAGTCGTTCAAAGTCTATTTTCTTATTAGTTCATTCTGATATTTGGGGTCCTAGTACAGACAGTTCACCCTTAGGATTTCGTTACTTTGTTAGTTTCATTGATAGTTTTTCACGGTGCACTTGGGTTTTCCTAATGAAAGATCGTTCTGAGTTATTTCCTATATTCAAAAGTTTTTGTGCCAAAATACAAAATCAGTTTGGTGTTTCCATTCATACTTTTCGTAGTGATAATGCCTTAGAATACTTATCCTCCCAGTTTCAGGAGAATTATTCACCAGACATCATGTCCATACACCCCTCAGCAGAACAGTATAGTAGAAAGGAAAAATAAACATCTAAATAAGACAGCTTGCACTCTTCTTATCGAATCACATGTTCTGTTGCGTTTTTTGGGGAGATGCAGTCCTCGTATCTTGCTATCTCATTAATAAAATGCAATCATCTTCGATTCAGAATCAGGTTCCTCATTCCATACTATTTCCTCAATCACATCTCTACTCTATCCCCCTCGTGTTTTGGGAAGCACTTGTTTTGTTCATAACTTAGCCCTAGAAAAAGATAAATTAACCCCTCGTGCTCTCAAATGTGTCTTTCTTGGTTACTCTAGATTTCAAAAAGGGTATCGCTGCTATTCACCTGATCCGGGTCGCTACCTTATATCCGTCGATATCACATTCTTTGAATCTCAACCTTACTATACATCATCTTGATATCTCTGAGGTTTTACCCATACCTTCAGTCTTACGAACACCAATCTTTGAAGAATATATGGTTACTTCTCCATCTCCAGCTGTAGTGCCACCACTTTTGATTTATCACCGCCGCCCACGTCCAGTATTAGTCCCAGATGATACATGTCATGTGCCTGACGCTTCCCCTACAGCGGACCTGCCTCCTCCTAGCCAATCAGTTGCACTTCAAAAAGGTATAAGATCCACTCGTAATACTAACCCACATTATACTTTCTTGAGTTATCATCATCTGTCATTACCTCATTATGCTTTTGTATCATTTTTGTCCTCAATTTCCATCCCTAAGACTACAGGTGAAGCACTTTCCCATTCAGGATGGAAACAGGCTATGATTGATGAAATATCTGCTTTACATACGAGTGGTACTTGGGAGCTTGTTTTCCTTCGTGCAAGTAAATCTACGGTTGGTTGCCGTTGGGTTTATATAGTCAAAGTTGGTCTAGATGGTCAGGTTGATCGGTCAGGTTGATCGGCTGAAGGCTCGCCTTCTTGCCAAAGGGTATACACAGATATTTAGGCTTGATTATAGTGACACTTCCTCTCCCGTGGCTAAAATAGCATCTATCCATCTTTTTCTCTCTATGGTTGTTGTTCGTCATTGGCCTCTTTATCAGTTGGACATTAAGAATGTTTTTTTGCATGGTGATCTTGAGGAAGAAGTCTATATGGAGCAACCACCTGATTTTGTTGCTCAGGAGAAGTCTAGTAGTTTTGTATGTCGATTGCGCAAGTCACTCTATGGTTTGAAACAATCCCCTCGAACCTGGTTCGGAAAATCTAGCACAGTGATTCAGGAGTTTGACATGATTCGTAGTGGAGCTGATCATTCAGTGTTTTATCGCCATTCTAAACCAAATTTGTGTATTTGTCTGGTTGTTTATGTTGACGATATTGTTATCACCGGCAATGATCAAGAGGATATCACTAACTTGAAGCAACAGCTCTTTCAACATTTCCAGACTAAGGACCTCGGCAAACTGAAATACTTTTTAGGTATTGAGGTTACACAGTCCAGATCAGGCATTGTTAGTTCTCAATGCAAGTATGCTTTAGACATTCTTAGGGAGACAGGAATGATGGGATGTCAACCCATTGACACTCCTATGGATCCAAATGCTAAACTTCTGCCAGGACAAAAGGAGTCACTTAGTGATCCTGGAAGGTATAGGCGATTGGTTGGAAAGTTGAATTATCTCACGGTGACTAGACCTGACATCTCTTTTCCAGTGAGTGTTGTAAGTCAATTTATAACTTCCCCCTTTGATAGTCATAGGGATGCAGTTGTTCGTATTTTGCGATATATAAAGTCATCTCCAGGTAAAGGACTGCTCTTTGAGGATCGAGGTCATGAGCATATCATTGGATATACTGATGCTGATTGGGCAGGATCACCCTCTCATAGACGTTCTACATCCGGATATTGTGTTTTAGTAAGTGGTAATTTGGTGTCTTGGAAGAATAAGAAACAGAGTGTGGTTGCTCGATCAAGTGCCAACGCAGAATATCGAGCAATAGCTGCAGCAACTTGTGAGCTGGTTTGGATCAAACAACTGCTAGAAGAACTAAAATTTAGAGAACCCGATAAGATGGAACTTGTATGTGATAATCAAGCAGCCCTTTATATTGCATCTAATCTTGAGAGGACCAAGCACATAGAGATTGATTGCCACTTTGTCAGGAAAAAAATACTCTCGGGAGATATTGTTACAAAATTTGTGAAGTCAAGTGATCAACTTGCAGATATCTTCACCAAGTCCCTCACCAGTCCTCGTATTAATTACATAACAAGCTATGTACATATGACTTGTATGCACCAGCTTAAAGGGGAGTGTTAGAATATGAGTAGAAATAAGAATAGTATACAAAATCTTAATCCTACTTCGAAAAGGATTGTATTGTAGTGTCTATAAATAGGGTGTCAATGTAATTATGTAGACAACAATTCAATAATATTTTTCTCCATTATTTCTCACAGAAATGATTATAGGCTTATAGATATTTATAGTTTTCTCACCAGAACTCCACACTATCATACCGCGTTCTAATAACAGTTTCCAAGGAAAAGTGAATGTGTATCACATTGCACTTCACCAAGTATCGCACGTGAATTTTTGGAGTACAAAGTCACCAATTGCACTTAGGCTATACACCTTTTGTTTATAATCGACAAATCCCTAATGACCAATGGGGCGCCACTCGAAACTCGGTGGATATAATAGGCCCGTCCCTCTACTCTTACACTTAGGCTTATACACCTACATTAAACATTATACTCCCTCCATTTCAAGAAGAATGACTTATTTGGACTTGGCACGGAGTTTAAGAAAATAAAGAAGACTTTTGAATCTTGTGGTCTTAAATTAAAGTTATGTCAAATGTACCAAAATGCCCTTTAATCTTGTGGTCTTAAACGTGTCATCTTGTGGTCTTAAACGTGTCATGTGGAAAGTTGAAATTAAAGTAAAGCCAAAAAACGGAAAGGGTCATTCTTTTTAAAACAAGCTAAAAAGGAAAGTAGGTCATTTTTTTTTAAACGGTGGTAGGTCATTCTTTTTTAAACGGTGGGAGTACCAGTTTTCAGAATAAACACCTGTTGATTTCCTTTTTTCCCACCTCCACATAGGTTTCTTCCACTCTGTTGCATCCCTCAAGCACTCAAAAGCCTTTAATCCATTTGTTGTTATAATAGATCCCGAAAAATACCCCTCCCCTTCTTGACTGATGAAGAGAATATGGTCCGTAAAAATATAGAAAACTTCTAATATTATTTTTTTTATCAGGTATTACTTTATTGCTACTACTATTCATATCTATTTAACTTATTTTCAAGTGTTATTTTTATTTGGTATAAGATGGCATCAGTTAGGCTTAAATTGATTCATCTAGCTGACTCCCAACATGTTTGGGACTAAGGTGCAGTTGTTTTATACTCCCTCACCTCAGTCTCTCTCTCTCTCCAATGAATAACCCTGGCCTTGGAAGTGTTTCCCTCATCTTTTCTCTTAACAGCAGCTATACACTTCTTTTAATCCTCCAATTATATACATCTTTGATTATCAACTTTCTCCTACTAAAAGCAAAAACTTCAGACTTCTAAGCCCGCTTAAAATAACCGCTCTATTCTCTGCCTCATAACATCATAAGAAATCTTGTCAAAATAACATCAAAAAGAAGTGAAAAAAAGACGAACTTTAATGAAAAAAAGTTCGACGACACTACTAGATAAATTAGGAATCCTATATTAGTTCAAATTCTGCTCCAAAAATTAACTCTCTTCCCAAAAGGACGGCTCTTTAGGAAAGAAAAGCAGGTCATAGCTTATCCAACTACAGACCATTTCCCCTAAACCATATTTCTCCAACGCAACTGCACTCAAAGTCCACTCTAACATTGACGGATTTTCCGGACAATTTTGCTTTGATCATGACAGGCATATATCAAACCAAGATAAGAAAAGCAAATCTTATGAAGCTCCCTAATGTGATTAATTTGATCAATCAACCACCCATACTCATTGGTTACTGCAACAACTAACTTAGAACTAGAGCTAATCCTAAAAGCTGAACTACTTAGTATCATCAAATGAGAAATGACAATTATGTTTCACCTGACAGATAACTCTAGCATGATCTTGCAGAAGTTCACTCGTTTCTTAATCTAAACGAACATATTAAAACTTTTTCTTCTAGCAATTAAAAAAAAAATAGATAAGCCATATCGATAAAAATCAATCAACCAACAATACAGTGTACACTGCAATGCCAAACAAAGCTATGGTCAAATCATTCTATTTACTATTGCACTTACGTCAATGTTCTCTAAATATCATAATTATCCCTACACTTCTGACAAAAATAAAGTTTTTTATTAAATAGGTGAAGGGATTACAACACGGGGAATCGAACTCAGCAACAAGGCAAAACTTCAGAGCTCCACAAAGAGCTAAATTGATACAAGGCATAGATAAATTTTACCTCTTTAGATTCATCGTCGAAAAGGCGGCCCGGTTCAGCACGAGCAACAGCGGTGATAATTCGAGGGTGTTTCAAGAAAACGGATTTGGGTAAACCCGAAATATCTCTAACTCTAGGCCCATCAACAAAGAAGCCAATTCTTGAAATTGAACATCTGAGTCGGGTCAAAGTTAAGGTTCTTGTCGAAGAATGATGAAATTGAGAAGATGTACAAGGAAGGTGATGAGAGTGGCAATTGCAGATGGGGGTGAGGGAGAGTGGAATAAGGTTGAATCTATCGAATTCAATAGAAGAAGCCATAGATGAAATGAGATAATTAATTAAGGCATGTTTGCAGGAAGAGTTGGATGAAATCAAGATTCACCTTTTTTTGATAAAAGAGGATATGTATATGTAAGTGAAGTGATAAAGAGGGGAAAGGTTGGTATTTCAGAACCATGCGCTGCACATAAGAATTAGCCCATCATTCTTTTGTTTTCAACTGCCTTCGTTTCTTTCTTTTTTTAATATGTTTGTTTGTTTCTCAGGATCCGGATAAATATTGAACTTTGGATTAATTTGAATTGGAAAAAATTTACACGCATTTCATGTATGTATCAAGTCAATACATACATATCATGTTACTTAATTATGATTAATTAATATGTATTTTACTTAATTTAATTACATAACTATGAAAAAAATATTAATTTGAAGTATACAATGTGTGCGTATAAGTTTTTGCCATTTGAATTTGTATCTACATAATTTTTTTTATTTTGTATTGATCAAATTTAAGATCTTTAAATAAGAAATTAGGAAATTGAACCGTCAAATCACACTCCATACTAATATAGCCTTTGGTTCTTCATCACTTTCCTTTTCTACATTTTTTTTTTAAGTATTAAAAGGTTGTAGGATAAGATATCGTACTTGAAATACAAGTTTAATGATTCAAGGCTGGAGGATGAGATGGTAATGAAATTGAATTCCCAATTGATTTGTAAGAGGGATAGTTTTAAGTATTTTTGGTCTATGATTCAGGAAAATAAAGAGATTGATGTTTATGTCTTTTACCGTATTTGAGCAGGATGGATAAAATGGAGGCTCGCTTCGAGAATTTTATGCGGTAAGAAGGTATCTCCCAAGCTCAAAAACAAATTCTATAGAGTTATAGTTCGTCCGACCATGTTGTATAGAGTGGGATGTTCGCCAGTCAAGAACTCTCACATTCAAAAGTTGAAGGTGACGAAATATGAGAATGTTATGGTGGATGTGTGAACTTATTAGGGGTGACAGGGTTAAGAATGAGACTATTCAGGAGAAGGTGGGAGTAGCGTTGGTGAAGGACAAAATGCGGGAAATGAGGTTGAGATGATTTGGGTATGTGATAAGGAGGGTAATGCCCCAGTTCGTAGTTATTAGAGGTTGGCCTTGGATGGTTTCAGGCGGAGTAAGAATAGGCCAAAGAAATACTGAAGAGAGGTAATTAGACGTGACATGAAGTAGCTATATCTTACCGAGGAAATGACCCTAGATAGGAATGTATGAAGGACGCACATTAGGACAGAGGATTAGTGCGTGTGGATGAGATGTAGTCAGTAGTTAGGAGTGTTTTGGTGTAGCTTGACTAGTAGTCTTAGGGCCTTGTACATAGGTTGAAGCTTCTAATTAGGAGAGTTGGAGGGAGGTGTATTTTTGGTTTGTTAAGTATATAATATTTCTTTATGATTGTTGTATCTTTATTATTACATCTTTTTTATGATAACTTTATTAATTGTTATTTTATCCTGAATCAAAGTTTATCAAAAATAGCTTTTTTATTTCAACAAAAATAATGATATAGACTGTATATATTCTATCCTCCCATTACCTCACCGGTTTGTTGTTGTTGTAGATTGTTTCCTTCTAAGATTTTATTTTTAAGGTATAAAGTACATAGGTTTTCTCACTTTACCACAATAAACATAAGGGATCATTTTAGTCATTTTCTCTAATGTTTAGCAGCCCCCATTTGATTATTTTCTACAACCCAACAAAAGGACTCCCGCGTCTACAAGGCAGCAACCCTTGTGCAATTCACCATAAACACTTTATAGTCAATCGAAAATCCCAAATTGTAATGGCAAAACGGAATGTTTCAGACTCAGAAACGGAAGAGAGTAGCTCAGACTCAGAGGGGTCGGAGTCCCCGGTGGAGCCTCAAAGAAGTGGAAAAGTCACGGAGTATGAGAAACAAAGAATGAAGAGAATGGAAGAAAACAAAGCAAGAATGGAGGCTATGGGTCTGCATAAAATGGCAAGTTCTTTAATGGGTTCTTCACAGAAACCCAAGAAGAAAGAAAAGGACAGAAAGGGGAAAAAGAAAGTGGTTGATGAAGATGAAGATTATGAGCCAGCTCAAAGTGAGGATCTTTCTGATACAGGTGAAGATGACGAAGAAGATGATGTGGATTATCAAGTTTCAAAGTCCAAATTGAAAAAGGTACCACCTTTTTCGTTGTTGATCAACTAAAACCTGCACTAAGATAATTTGTTTTTGCATCTGAAGATATTAACTTTTTCGCCAGATACTTCCTCCGTACCAATTTATGTGGCACCTTTTGCACTTGGAGATTCAAACAAGTCTATTTTTGATCGTTACGTCTTTTAAATGTTTTGAATTGTCAATCATTGCGACTTAATAGTACTTTTTACAAACAACAACACCATACAAAGTGGGGTCTGGGGAGGGTAAAGTGTACACAGTCCATACCACTACCTTAGATGAAGTAGAGAGGCTTTTCTGGTAGACCCCCCCCGGCTCTAAGACAGATAACTTGTAGTACTTTTTACGTAGTTTCCAAATATATAATTTTGTTTCAAAAAAATTTGAAGATGCCATGCACGAATTCACATTCAATATTAAATTGTTTGAATCTTGGAATCCGAACTGTGCCACGTAAATTGGGACCGAGGGAGTACCGTTTTTCAGATGCAAAAGCACAGTATACAGCAAGGAATTTGTAGTGTTTTATGTTTTACTTTGCTTTTACTTGTTCATGTCATTTTGGGTACACTGATTGTATTTTGATAAAGAATATTGAATGCTTTGGGTTGATTTATATTTCCATGTTGTTAGGTGTTATGTAGTAACATAGGAAACTGCATAGTTTCGTGTTTGTGTTGTGGGATGAATCATTGTTTATGAGAGAGCACCATCTATTCTGCTAGGTGACATGCTGAGTTAATCGCCTATACAGAAAAGGGTCATAAAACTTTCACCTTCATCGGTAGCAACCCCCTACCCCCTCCTCCACCAACACAACAAAGCGGAAGTGTGTGAAGAAGTACTTTTTACTGTTGAAGATTTGATATATAGAGCACTCATAATCGAAGTTCAATTTAACACTTAATGTTAGGATGCTCTTCCGTAGAGAAAAAACTGCTGAATGTCACAGGGGGGAGATTATATTGTCATATTGTATTTGTGCTTATGACTAGTAAAGGAACACAACAATGTCATGTATTTCCTTTTAGAACAGTTATGTTTGTGATTATTGTTAAATGAGTGATTTTTACACCAATGTTGTCAAAAAACAACTACTATTAAAAGAATCTATTATATGCATCCTGGGCTCTGAAACTTTTCATGAAAACAGGCTGCATCCCTTATGTTATCGTGTGTTGAACGTTCAGAAAACTGATGTTCCTGAATGTTGTTAGCTGTAAACAATACATGAATTATGTGCATAATATAACTACTTAAAATTAATGAATCTAAGTACATCTGATCCTTTTGGTGCACCCACGAGGTTCTTATTTGTATTGATTGGCTGTCATTCGTAGAAAATCATGTTGTTTTGTAAGGTTTTCTACCTTTATACTTTCTGCATGCAGGCGTGTTTTTGCCCTTCTTTTAATGAAATTTCTTACTATCAAAAACATGAATCCAAAAGTACATCTGATTTCTGCTCTGTGGAGCTGTCTGAGGAAAGGCTGCAACTCTAGTGTGTTTGCCCTGCATTTAACTCGTTATATTTGCTTCTATGGTAGAATAGATGAAATATTCTAGTTTGGTGTCCTGTTAATTTTCCTTGGATATCTTGTTGCAGTCAAAGAAAAAAATAACTCCTAAGAAGAAAGTTTCTAACACAGCGTTACCAACTGACACGGAATATGTCGATGATGATGACGCCTTAATGCAGGTAACACATATTATTATTCAGTTTATTAACATGCATATGCATGTAGAAACAGAGAGATGTATCCGCATCACCCTTATGTTGGAGGCTGAAGAAAAACATTGCCTTGCCTATGCATCTGCAACTTCTCATCAGGCATCCAAGAGTAAAATATCTATTCATCTATATGCAGGCTATTGCTTTGTCACTACAAGATTCAGCAGGTTTTCTGAATCTTGCAAATAAAATGCCTATGCAAGGCACTGATGCAGATTCCACCAAAAAGGACAGCAACAAAAAACCTTCTTTAAAAAAGGCCAGTAACGAAAAAGAAATAGGTACCTGCAATCAGGAAGATGCTAGTGGGAAAAGGAAGAGAAAACAACAGGTATGTCTTATCATATACTTTACTAAATCAATGAAAATTCTGAAACTTTCTCATACTCCCTTCTCTATACTTGGGTACTTCACAATTGTTTTCAGCAGACAAGAAATCGGGTGCAGATGACTGAGGATGACTTGATTATGCATTTCTTTCAGTTCGATGGTAATGCGAGTCTGCTTATAAGGTTTCCTCTTCTAAATGTGAAAGTGATAAGCTATACAATTTTGGTCCACAATATTGAAAATCTTTATCTGAAGTCACATGTACTTCTAGCATGTTCTAGCGTCAATTCTTTTTGCTTAATGTTCTAGATTGATTGTATACACCCATTGATTAGTTGGTAATCTCCCTCAGAAGCTGGAAAAGGGAGTATAAGTTTCAGAGATCTACGGAAAATGGCAGTTTCCCATGATTTTACTTGGTCAGATGAGGACATGGAAAATATGATTCGTTGTTTTGATTCTAATGGAGATGGAAAGGTACTTCTCTCCTTTAATTTTTTTTTTTTTTTTGGTTTAAAAAAGTATCCCTATTCAATAAAGTCATAAGTATTGGATAAGATTCAATATAGAACGAATTATGGAGGACTGGTGCTACTAGTACTAAATTTTTATGGCTATCATGCTTGGGCCAAATGTAGACAAGTCAAAGCAATTAATCATAAACTAGCCACTGGGGCACATTCAACCAGTGTTTAAGTGTTCAAATGTACTAGATATTAATTGCATATTCATATTTTATGAAATATATAACACAAACCGTTAACATGAGGATTTATAATTAAAGAATGAATCTAAAAATGATAAAGTTACTACCATAAGTTAGGAAGTTAAAACCTTCTTTGTTTCTTTTTGATAACCGTGATGTCTGGTGCAGCTTGTACACACCGCGACTAATTCCTTGGGATACCTACTACCCTCCCACCAACACAGCAGTTACTGGGTAACTGTGTACACCAAGGTTTGGACAAATGGAAGAAATAACCTGGTGTTTTTGACCTCCATTGAATTTAAACCAGAGACCTCATGTTCTCAACCCACTTCATTCACCACTAGTCCACATCTTTGGGTGCTAATACCTTCTTTTATACAAGGGAAGTACAATGTGTAACTCCCATCGTTTTTGTTCCTTGGAAACCAAACTTTGGAGATTACTGGGAAGTGTTTGAGGCTATATTAATTAGTTGGAAAGATTTAGTACTGTGGAGGTAGGCTATTAATCATCTTCAACTGTAAAGGAAAAAAAGTAGCTTGTCCTGTTTGGTGTTTTGATCTACTGGCTCTTTAATTAAAAAAAATTACATGAACTTCAGTGGGCAAAAGCCAAAAACTGACTAAAAACCTGAACAATTGTTTGTGGCCATTGGTTTTTCCATTTCTTTGGGGTTCTTTTAGTGTAGCGATAGGGTTATTTCGTGAGTGTTGTCTATCATTTTACTTGGTAAGATCCACGACTATCTGCCCAAAATGTCCGTGTTAAGAGCTGTGTGCTTTTTTAACTTGTTCTCATGTTTTCTCTTAGTCCTTTCTACCTTTTGATATGGCAATACTGCAGTTGAGCTTGGATGACTTTCGCAAGATTGTGGTCAGATGTAATATGATACAAGGTTCTGAAGATGCTGGTTAGTGATGCATCCAACGAGTACTTAAATCTATTGGACATGACCGACTTAAGACTTCATGTTACTACACTCTCCTGACAGTGAGAAGGGAAATTATAGCTAAGAAGTTGACAGCGTGAAATAGAAGGTACTCAGAATCTCACACGAGATAAATTGACACTTCCAACGGGGTTTAAATAATGGCTTTTGAGCTTGGATTCAGAAGAAAACTGATATAATCTTTTTTGTTGAGAACGGAAAGAAAGGAAGGGGTAGTCTATTTATGTACTTGTATATTAGTACAGTAGTTAGTTTCTTCTCCTTGTTTTTTCAATTCGTCCAGCTAGCATGTTTTCTTCAAGAAGATGGGCCACTGGATATTGGAACGTGATGGCCTAACATCATCTTTCTGGTCATAGGAGATCATATCCTCTGTTAAATGTATGTAACTAATGATTCTTGTTTTGTTATCCTTCTTAAGAAAGGAATTTTGCTCGTTCTTCTATTACTCTATATGCATTATTGTGTTAACATATCAATGTCCCCTTCAAATTTTGTGAAATTGTTAGTTTATCTTCTATAGCTTGAGCTATCAGATTCAATCCATTTTGTTTTTGGGTTTAGTCTGCAGGCTATTATAAATGCTGGAAATGATTGTCCCTATTTGAATATCATACAATTTGTCACTGTAGGTCTAGGTGGAGATTTTGTACATCTATCCAGTAAATAACCAGATATTTGACCTTTTTTTTTTTTAAAGTTATTACTTCCTCTGTTTCATTTTATTGGCTTCCGTTAAAAAACCTTTAATGAACGGTTTTTTACCAAGTAAACCTTCCTCCTCATCCTCATGACGCCGCCGTTGATCCTCTCGATGTTTATGATATCCTTTTTCTCTTCTCCTTCCTGGTATTTTTTTTTGTTGTTGAATACTTCAATTGAAACTACTTCGACTTTGCTGAAAATTTCTACTGGAAAAAAAATGAGTAAGAAAAATAAGAAATTAGCTATTTCATTTTTAGTTGTTGATTTTTTCTTTTTTTTCTTTTACGAAATTTGGAATTGAGATTATTTTGTACTTCGAATGTTTGTGAATTTACTAAATTGGAGTTCATATCTGTCATTTCAAAACTATGTTGACTTAGCTATTTTTTAGTTTGTTGATTTTTTTTTATTTAATAAAATTTGGAATTTGGGACTTTTTGTAGTTCAAATGTTTGTATTTTTTTTTTTTTTTAACAATTCTGGTGTTGAGGCCAGCGTGTGTTTGTGAATTTATCCTTTTTTTGCAATTTCTCTCTGTCTCTTTCTTTTGTTTTTGAATTCTTCAGCTAAATTGGAGTCTATAGCTGCAGTTTAGAAACTACGTTGACTTAGTAGCTGAAAATTTGCAGTGGAAAAAAAAAAGTGTGAAATAGAAGAAATTAACTTAGATATTTTAGTTTTGTATGTTGATTTTTATTTTTGGGTGATTTGGTGAAATTTGGACTCCCTCCCCCATCCTGTCTTTTTTTGGAGTGGTGGTGGGGGATGCTTCAGCTAAATTGGAGTTCATAGCTGCAATTTCAAAACTACGTTGACAAAGGTGAAAATATCTACCGGAAAAAAACGAATAAGAAAAAAAGAAGAAATATCATAGATATTAGTTTTGTATGTTGAATTTTTTTTTTTTTTTTTGATTTGCTAACTACGTATATTTTTTTGATTAAAAAAAGCGGTTTTTTCTTCTTCATTTTTTTCCGGTCGCCCCTTCCGTTTTTATTTTTATTCTGAATGCTTAAGTTAAATATGAGTTCATAACAGCAATATTAAAACTACATTGACTTAGCTCAAAACATCTACTGGAAAAATGGAGTAAGAAAGAGAAGAAACTTAGCTATTTCATTTTTACTATGTTGATTTACTAACATTTGGAATTGTAATTTTTTGTAGTTCAAATGTTTGTGTATTTGCTACGATCCTCTCGAAAATTTATGCTAATCCTTCCTCTCTATTGACACATGCAATTCACACTACTTGGTTTTATTTTGAGAAATTCTACTTGGAAAAGGAGTAAGAAAACCCCCAAAAAGTCAGCTCTTTCATTTAGTAAGTGTAATTCCACCGTTACAAAATAGTGTGATAATTGAAGTACAAGAAATAGAAGATAGTAACAAAACTTGACGGAAAAGAAACTATAGGAGAAATACGACGACTACTAGTATGGAAGGATAAGCGAGACAACACTCTACTAACTACTAGTATTAGTTCCTTTTTTAAAGTGACTAAGTGAAATTTAGAGTTCAATTTTTTGCAGTTCAGTTGTTTGTGAATTTACTGTGACTGAACTTGTTGTGATCCTTGATTTGAAAGTCTATACATTTTGTGAGGGATATAAGAGATCCGGAGCATCCATATTCTTTAGAGCAGCTGAGTGTACTCTCCGAGGAGTCCATAACTATTGATGAGAAGCTCGGACACATTCTGTAAGTTCAGTTTCCATGTTTATATTAAGCTTGTTTATTATTTATCCAAAAACGTACTGCTTGTTTATTTTTCTCGTGTCAAAATAATGGAAGAAAGAGGGAGAAACATGACGTGTTTTAGCCATATCTTGTTCAATTAGCGCGACTCGTATATCTTGGATTTAGTCATATAAGTCATCTTCACTCTAAGAACTGACATTCAGAGTTGCAACAACTATCGGGGTATTAAATTGTTGAGTCACACGATGAAGATTTGGGAGAGGGTGGTGGAGCGGAGGCTGAGGAAGATTGTGTCTATTTCTGAGAATCAATTTGGATTTATGCCTAGTCGCTCCACGACTGAGGCAATTCACCTAGTGCGAAGACTAGTAGAGCAGTATAGAGAGAGGAAGAAGGATATACACATTGTATTTATTGACTTGGAAAAGGCGTATGACAAGGTCTTTAGGGAGGTTCTTTGGAGATGCTTGGAGGCGAGGGGGCCCCTGTGGCGTATATTTGAGCGGTTAAGGACATGTATGAGGGGGCGAAGGCTAGGGTGAGGACGGTGGGAGGAGATTCCGAGCATTTCTCAGTCTTGATAGGGTTACACCAGGGATCAACTCTTAGCCCTTTTTTATTCGCTTTGGTGATGGATGTGTTGACGCGGAGTATACAAAGCGAGGTGCCTTGGTGTATGCTTTTTACAGATGATGTAGTGTTGATTGATGAGTCCCTACAAGGTGTTACTGATAAGCTAAAAACCCTGGAGTCTAAAGGTTTCCGGTTGAATAGGATCAAGAAGGAGTACTTGGAGTGCAAGTTTAGTGGCTCGAGGTAAGAGGACGAGGTGGTAGTGAAGTTGGATTCCCAGACGGTTTGTAAGAGGGATAGTTTTACGTATCTTGGGTCGACGATTCAGGAGAATGGTGTCACGCCTCAAATCCTATTGGGGCGGACTGGCACCCGTAACCGAGGAGGCCCGGGAGAACCAGCTCATAACCTCATACTTCCCATGCATACCTCTATGACAACCCGAAATTCGGACAGCATCATGTCGCATATAAAAAGAAATAATCACCTGTATAAGCTCGAGCACACATATATATGTATATACAATACTTGGCCGTTGGACCCATCACGTCTATTAACAAAACACCACCTTGACTGTACATTAGGTCTGCAAAGCCTCTAGATAATACAGAGAGTTTAACTAAGGTCGGGACACACCCCGCCATATAACTAACTTTTATACAATACCAAAAGTGACTGGATATGACACGGAAAGCCCCGAAGCAAACTGGAGCTCACCAAAAGTAGCTGGATATCCTGGCTCCTACTTGTGCGGTGTATGAGCTGAGGTACCTGTGCCTGGAGCATGAAATGCAGGTCCCCCGTGGGGGACGTCAGTACGAAATATGTACTGAGTATGTAAAGCTGTAGATAATCACATATGATATATGAGCCCAATAGAAATCAGAAACAACTGAATAAATCGTAATAGGAGTGGACCACACTTACTAGAACTTGTGACAACCTGTACATTGCATTTATTCAATCACTTTACCTTCGTTCTTATCATCTTTGTAACCATTACTGTACTGTGACCATTAGGCTGCCTCCAGTACATATCAACTAGGATCGACCCATGATAGGCTTATGCCCCTGGGATACCACCCATAAACACATAAATAGGGATCGACCCATGATAGGCTTATGCCCCTGGGATACCACCCGATAAGAGAGAACTTCCATCACTTAGTTCAATTAATCTTTGAGATTGTTATTTCAGTCACCACCGTATTTTTGATACTTTGAAACAATGATACATCAATAAGAGACATATAAATAGACCATCAATGCAATAACAATGAAGTAAGAACTCATTGGCACATCAATGAAACGTTTTAGAGTCATTAATAGCACATGGATCTTGTTTGAGTGGCCGGATACCTTCTGACATTCATTAGTGCAATAAACATGTAAGATTTGGAAAACAAGTAAGTATTGGAATGTCTTGACATCTTGTAGGGTGGAAACAAGTTCATTGGTAACTTAGGACATCATACAAAATCATTATGGATCACATGTTACTGAATAACTTTGGAAACTTTCTTAATAGAACAATTGTTCACTTTCATGCCAAAGATATGGTATAGAGTATGCTTTACATACCTGACTGTCAACCTTCAATACTAGTCCCAAATGGACTTCTCGTCTTTTCGGATTACTTATCTACAATGAACATATATAGCAATCTAGTATTAGCGACCAAACGTCACAATTCAATTATTTGAATTCACCAAACTAGTGGTTAAGTAGTAAGCCTTAATTACACCATAAAGGGTGTCACTTTAACCCTCTTATACTCCAATTACATTCATATGTCATGCATATTCATACAACATCCTCCAATATCAAGTTTGGATTCATTTATCCTTTCAACCAATCCATTAAACCAAATTGAGTCATAGACATAAATAATCATCAATTCAATAGTATATCACTATATCCACCTTCCATAACTCAATTACCATATCCACCCTCCACAATTCAATACAACCAAACCATGCAAAATAGTCCATAACCCTATTTTCATCACCTTTCAATAACAACCAATACATATAATCCTCTGTCACACATATACATACGGAAGAGAACAAAGGCAAACAATATTCATACCTTAGAATTCACCTCTTGATTATGCAATCCTGTTTGCACAAATAATAGGTGCCGTTCGAAGCTCTCGAGATGAAAAACGCAGTTATCGGATTACTTTGGAATTTCTACGGTTGAATCAAAAGTAATTTAAAGGTCAAATTTGGTTAGGGTTTTTTCTTTCTCAATGATTGATGATGAAAATGAGTTTTTGAACTCATATACATGTATATGTACACATATTCCCGTCCATAATATCATAGGGAATGACCAAAGTGCCTTTAAAATTTAAATAATGTCAAATCTGTCCTTTGGTGGACTGTTTTGATAAGCTAAAGTAGATCGACCATAACTCTTTTCTCCGATATCGGATTTGGGTGAAATTGGTATCGTTGGAAATATAATTCAAAGGGCTTTCATTTCATATAAAGTAGGTCACCCAGTTCATCCTGTGCAAGGAGTTATGATCGTTTGAAGTTGACCCTAAAAATCTGTTTTGAGAGGCTGAAGTAAAACAAGTATAACTTCTTACTCAGAAGTTGGATTTAGATGAAACCAATTGCATTGGAAAGAAGACTCAAAGATCTTTCTTTTCATAGGTCGCAGCTCTCCCAGTTCATTATATTAAGGGAGTTATGATCATTCAAACTTGACCCAAAAAATTGGCTAGCCTCAGTAGTTTGTGTGCAGGAAATTTTCCTGCACATTTACTATTCCCAATATCCCGGCCATCGTTTTATAGTTTTGAACGTGCTCGATTATATCTGAAACCTATCCATTTTTGGAAATCTTTATATCGTTGGAAAGCTTATTCAATAACCTTCGCATGGAACCATCGACGGGAAAATTTCGGTATAAAAAAAATAAAAAAAATTAATTCCATATAAATAAGACCAATACACGTACTTGAATACGGGGTGTTACAAATGGAGAGATAGATGAGGATGTCTCTCACCGTATTGAGGCAGGTTGGATGAAATGGAGGCTCGCTTCGAAAATTTATGCGATAAGAAGGTGCCCCAAGCTGAAGGGAAAATTCTATAGAGTTGCAGTCAGACCGGCTATGTTATATGTAGCTGAGTGTTGGCCGGTTAAGAATTCTCATATCCAAAAATTGATGGTGGTGGAAATGAGGATGTTGCGTTGGATGTGTGGTTTTACTAGGGTTGACAGGATTAAGAATGAAATTATTCGGGAGAAGGTGGGGGTGATGTCGGTGGAGGATAAAATGCGGAAAGTGATGTTGAGATGGTTTGGCCATGTGATGAGGAGGGGCGCGGATGCCCCGGTTCGTAGGTGTGAGAGGTTGGCCTTGGATGGTTTCAAGCGGGGGTAGGGGTAGACCTAAGAAATTCTGGAGGGAAGTGATTAGAAGTGACATGGAGCAGTTACAGTTGACTGAGGACATGCAACTGGATAGGAAGGTATGGAGGAAAAACATTAGGATAGAGGGTTAAGGTGGGTGGATGAGTCATAGTCAGTAGGTAGGAGGGCTTGGGTGTCTTTTGTTTGGCAGTGTTGCATATTTTTGTGGATGGCGTATCTATTTTTTTAATCGGGTCAAACCCATCGATAGGACCTAAAACTTGTCCCTAAAATTCACTTAGGTCCCTAAACTAAGGCTTGTACCTATCAGACCCTTCAAGTGCTAAAATTAGTATCTATCAGGCACAAAATGCTGATTTGGCAAGGAGAGTGTGTTACACTCTCCTTGAGCGCGTGAATGGGTCTCAAATGGTAATTTTTCTTTTTTTTTTGGTAAAAAAAATCACATTTTAACTTATTTAATATATTTTTAATAATAACAAATTTTAATTTAAAGAAAAAAAGAAAACCAGCCCCCAAATCAGCCCCCCCTTGACCTCCCGCCCCACCCCCACCCCCACAAAGACCCCAGCCATCTTCTTCACTCTTCATCTCTATTTTTTTTCTTTTTAAATTCTTAACAATTAACAATTTTCAATTAAAAAGATACGGTGAAAGTTATGAACTTTTTAGCATATTAATACGTTTTTCTTTGGAAATTTGATATATTTTTGAGGAGTAAATTTGATTCTAGCGAACTCCATTTTTTCCGGCTAACTTGATATGAATCTAAAATTACTTTATTGATATTATTAAAAAATTCAAATTCTAAGGAACCCACAACACAAGAAGAAGAAAAATAACAATAAATATGAATTAGATTGCAAAAGAAATAAGATTTCTAAAAAAATGTTGAATTTTTTTATTTTTTTTTCAGAAATGGAGAACAACATGATAAGATGGAGCGGGGGTCGCGTGCGGGGGGAAAGGTAGTGGAAAACATCCTTTTATTTTTATTTTTATTATTGATTAATTAGATATTAAAAAAAAATGGAAGATGGAGAAGATGACAAGAAATGGAGAAGAAGAACAAGCGGGTGGGGTGGGGATGTTGAGGGGACCCCATTTTATTTTATTTTTTTTAAAAAAATTATAATTAATTTTTAATAATTATTGGACCCACAATGCCATGTATCAGCTTCTAATTAGTCCTTTTTGCCACGTCATCACGTGTGAATTACACAACTTGAACGTTCTGTTGATTGGACAAAAAATGCTCAATTGAAATCAAATTGGGGGGGGGGGGGGGGGGGGGACTAAGTGAATTTTAGAAACAAGTTTGAAGGGCTATCGATGGGTTAGACCTTTTTTATTGTGTTACATGCTTTTGATGTTTTTATATACTGTCCTTTGTCTTGAGCCAGGGTCTATCGAAAACAGCCTGGGTTTGTTGTTATAAACCTTGCTAATGATTTGAAACTATAAATTTCATTGTTATTACTTTATGCAGCTATGTAATACTAAGGGTAGAAAGAAAACAAGTACAACAAAATTCTCTTGATTTTATAAACTGGATGAGGGAATACTTGTTAGATGTGTATTTCAATGAGTTTTGCAGCGAAAATCACAAAGTTAATCATTGGTTAATCAGTTTGTCTGACAAAAGAATGAAATTATCTTTGCTTGAAGAATTTGGACTGTGAACGTCAGTTGCCTAACTGTTTCACCCCAGAAACCTCAACTCTTCATGACATTCGATCATGTACTCCCTTCCCCGTCATGTAGTATAAGTGGCATACGACAAACTTTATACTCGTAGTGAAGTGTATCGTTGCCTGTTTGGCAGATGATAATTGGTGCAGTTATTATGTACATCTGTTCATATGCATACAACGAAGATATTCATGATATGCCACCATGGTACATACCCCAGCCTAAGCCAACACTGTAAGTCCAGAAACTAGAAAATTGTGCGACTTGAGGATAAAATCTCAAGAAATAAGGTTGCAAATGAAAATGTAAAACTAGTCTAAGTAAATCCAAGTCGTTCGTCCGTACCAATAAGATCACCAAGTTAACTCTGATAACTATTGGTGGAGGACAAAAACTAGTTGTAGTCACAAGATCCATAATCAGGAAGTATACTTAATTGGCAAACTAAAATGTTTCCTCCACACGTTGGCAAAGGATGTCAAATGTAGTTAGTCACACGAAGGAACTCTCAAGCTAAGGCATTACAAAAACAGATTAAAACCTAGTCTTGTACATTTTTAAGTCAACCAGACAACTAATGATACAAAGTTTTACCAGATTAGTCACCTTTTTCTTCAAGGTTATAGAATTTCTTAAACACTTAGGTGCACTGACGATGTAGCAGCAACCTCTTAGCCATCATGTCTTCTTGAGAAAATAGCCAAGAAAGAGGCCTAGCAGTCCAACAATAATAACATACATAAATGGGATTCCGCCACGACTTCTGCTGCTTTCGCGTTTCAAGAAATCCTGCACCCAACAAGGTTCATGAAGCTAAAGGATAACGTTCAAAAGGCAATAATGAATTTCTTGCAGCACCAACAAAAGCAAAGATGCCACTCAATTCCATGTCAAAAAAATTCCAATACAATTTCGGTTCAAGAGCTAGTAACTTCAAGATGCAATAGCCCGACAGTTCTCTTATAAGTTCAGCAACAAAACTAGCAATTAGCTAGTCAACAGAGCTCATTATTAATCAATTCATTACCAAAATAATGAAAATATCTCTCTCTAACCCCCCCTTTAAAGGTAGATTTCAGTCATTTCAGCAAACATTAACTGATGATGAGGTTGTCTAATTGTCTCCTTTTTTTCAGGTCCACTACACAGCTTATCAAGATATGTAGCCATTTCCCCTTATATAGACTTCTGATCTTACTCTAATTAAAGAAAGAAGGATGTGCTTTCATATAGCGGCTGATCCAGCCTCATCCAATTGGAGAGGCGTGCAGTTATCAAACAAAGGAAACAACATATTTAATTCAAGATAGACAAAGCCAACCAGGAAGACAAATAAAACAAAGGAGGCTTGCCTCATCAGTGCAGGAAGGCTATACAGTTGCTTGGTCAACTAACAGAATGGCTATCCTATGCATGTACAAACCTCAAGACCCATTTAGGAAGTTAACATATTTGACCATGTGAATAGAAATATCTCATTTATCCCTACAAACCTCTTTTTAAGAGAAAGGTAATTGTATTACAAGACCAGAACCAACAAGGTGCTGAAACATTTAAGGGTGAGCAAAAACAAAAGGAGAATCCTTTTCCAGTCTTATAGGGATTCTAAGAACCTAAGTACTGATTCTACTACATTTACAAAATTCCTCCTTGCACCAAAAGGAAACTGGAAGTATATAATTAAACTAGATTTATTAGGTTGAATTACCTTTATCTACAAAACATCTGCTATTCCTTTCTTTCGAACCACCCTGACATAAACGAACACGTAAATTCGGTACATACCACTTAAACCCAGACAATCAATCATCTCCTTCCAACCTACTAGCAACATAGTTTCCCTCCCTCCTGGCTCTCACAATAAGCTAGATCTCCTCTCTCTAAAAGTATAACTTTTAGCTACTCTCTAATCATCTACGGAATGGAGCTCAATTTTTTCTTGTAAACCCTTGAATCTCTTTACAGGAGGAAGGGGAAAAAAGAAAAGGAAACAGATATATTCCGCGTCTAAGATTGCTGACGAGTGAGAAGTCACAAAAATTCTGATAAAAAATGACCAAGAAAACAGTTAAATGAATTTATGTATTGTGTCCCTTACCAATTCTTGCTGAAGCTTGGTATTTTGCTGCATTGCAGAATTTTTCTCCTCTGACAGCTTCAAAATTAGTGCTTTTGCCTGCAAATAAAACAAAAGGAGTCCTCAAATTCTTTCACTTGAATAGCTACACTGCCTTTTTTTCCATAGGACAGAGCAGTGTACGCCAATCTAGATTTGGTTATAACGACAAACTTTACATACTGAAACCTCCACCTAGTATGAAACAAGTATTTCATTGAACGAGTGGAAAGGGAAAAAATACATTTTCTGAAGCCAAAAAAATGTAGGCGACAAGCAGTCATTAGCTACTTGTACTTTACAAAAGCCTAAAAAGTGACTAGAGCTTCAAACTAGAAGTTTTATGTAACTAACCATATTCAAGGAGATGACAGTGTCTTATACCATGATAGAACCAAATGATTCCACTCAAAAACTCCAGAGAGATTTATTTAGACTGACAAGTTTTATCCTACTTCTCTTGAATTCTATTAGTATCTTTGCCCACAGTTCTGGTCCGAGTTATAATTCAAAGCCAGGGAGAACATAGTAGTACCCGCTCTTACATACAAGAGGATCAAATACAAAGATATATGATTTTTTTTTATGAAGTAAGAAAAATTGCATTAAGGGCATCAAGAAGATGCAGCAATACAAAGATATATGATATTTCTTATAAGATAATCAGTATATCCAATATAACATTGATCATGAGATTAAATAATCACTTCAGAGAAGGTAAGATTACCCAAAACACATAAGGAAAAATATATTTGAAACACCCTTAAACCACTGTGATGGAATCACAAAATGATCAATAACAAAGAAAAGCACCACCTAATTAGAGCGAAAAAAGACATTCTGTCGACCAGCTTTGCAGGGAGTAGTCCTTTTTGACTGAATGGGTGCATGGTGGAGATAAGAGTACAAGGACTATGTCATAAGCTTTGCAGGGAGTAGTCCTTTTTGACTGAATGGGAGCATGGTGGAGATAAGAGTACAAGGACTGTGTCATAAGCTTACATAACTTCAACACCAAGAAAGAATTCAATCAGGGTACATTATTTATATGAATTAAGAAAGATCTGCTATTGGATCAGCTAACCCTCAACAAGTGGTTTGGCATCCTTCCACAAACTACAGGTGATCTATAGCTCAACCTCAGTAGCAAAGAACATTTTGTCATGCCAGATCCAGACAGGTTTTTTAACCATGATCAGGAGGTAAGCAGGTAATTGACTGGCTGACAAGTGTAGGAGGTCATACATAGTTGTTTGCTTCATTCTGTGACACTGGCACAATGATATTTTGGGGAATAATGTCCATTTGCACCAAGTGAGGACAAAAGAAGTATAAAATGAAAACAATGAACTCCACTGAAACCAAAGGGTATAGCAAATCAGTTATCATTCTGACTAGACAATCAGGAAACACTATATTCCAACCCACGTGTAATCCTTGCCTAAGAAAGAGACCTTCAACCTAACAATCCCAAAGTCCAGCTCATGATGTGAGGTACAAAATCATATAAAGAGAGCCCGTTTGGATTGGCTTATTTTAAGTGCTTTTAGGTCAAAATTGACTTTTAAGCACTTTTAGTGTTTGGGTATATTTAAAAACTGTTTATAAGCACTTAATTTTTAAACAAAAATGCTAAAAATAAGCCAAAAATCATAAGTTAAAAATCTTAACATATGGCTTTTGGCTTAAAATGCTAAAAATAAGCCAAAAGCTATAAGTTAGAATTTCTAACTTATGGCTTATCGGTCAAAAGCTAAAAGCCAAAAGCCAATCCAAACAGAGCCTGTTTGGGATTGCTATTTCTTGGAGAAAAAAATATTTTTTTTGAAAAGAATGATGTTAGATAAACTTGCAAAAGTGCTTTTAAAAACAAGCAGAAGTAGTTTTTCTGCTGCTGGGAAGTAGCAGAAAATTTCTGAGAATTATTTTTTTCATAAAAAAAATATCTCTATCACTTACACACACAAAAAAATTAGGAATGAAATCATTGAGAATTTTTGTGATGTATAAAGGACCACTTATTTTTGTGGTGAATTTTTTCATATGTAGTGAGTTAATTTATGGCATAATTTTTCAATTCGCTATGTTTGATGTTTTTGAGTAATATTTAAATTATTTTAGTAATAGTCTATCATTATTTAATAATTTTTAATTTATCTATGTATATAAATATTGATTAAATATTTTATTACATGCATTTTAACTAAATAAAAATAAAATTATTAAAATAGATATTTAAAATAAATTTTCTCTATAAAATGATTTTAGTAGTAAAAATCTATTGATACATGTCCTTTTTCGTCATTTATCTCTCGAAAGCACTTCTTAAAAAAATTATCCAAACACAATCTATTTATCAAAAGCAGTTTTCAAATGAATTTATCAAACCCAAATTGTTTTTTTTCCAAAAGCACTTCTCTGAAAAGCTATTTTATAAAAGTGTTTTTATCAAATAAGCAGATTTCTAACAACAATCTCAAACGGGATCTAAAATCAACTTCATCAGAAGAATAAAACAAGAAATAAAAAAAAAAAGGAGACTAGGTCCATGTCCTTAACTAGTGTAAGACTCTTAACACCCCCAGCAGCATGCCCAAGACTGATTATTTGGAGCGTGGATGGGCTCCATCAAAGATGTGTTTGACTAATAAACCATGGATCTGAGCCAACATTAGCTCGTAAGATGAGGATCGTACAAGACCATATAAAGACAATATGGACCACCGCTAAACCAGTGTCAGGCTAACCCCTTGCAGTTACAGAACTCAATGATATACTCAAATCTAAAAGCTCATATGTTCCAAGATAAATCTTGGCCAGTGAATAAGAGAATAACACTGGAAAGGAATGAAAAAATGGACACAAACCAGACAAATTCTAAATGCTCAAACCACAGAGGCCCTAAAAAATTGTCGTCTTGCAGATTGCCATGTTTTTTAGAATGGTAAATAAGTCTTGCAGATTGCCATGTTCTTTTAGAATGGTAACAAAGGCTCGCAGATTGTCACGTATAATATATGCTCTGCTATAACACCCCTCAGAATCCTCATTAAGATGCATCTAGAAACTGGATAACTACCTTCCATTATTTCTAAGGACTTTAGTTAAGGAAGTTTGGATTTGACGTAATCCTTAGAACTTTATCCATTCTTCTCTCTATCCCTTCTAAAATTCAAGTAATTTGATTCTGTTATAAGGTAAAGTTTAAGTCAGACTCATAATTTCAAACTTTGCTTTAATTTGACAAATGAAGCATTTTGGTATTCATGTTCTCCCTTTAGCAAGTGAGAACACAAAAGCTTTTCTACCTATCGGTCAGGCATCATTGGATGATGGCTGATTTATAAGAGAAAGTATACAAAAGAAATAAATAGTATTCATGAAGATTTTGTCCCCATTGGACCTTGTTACCCATCAAGGAATTGACTTCACTGTCTGAAATAACCAATATAAAATAAGCGTCTTCCTAATATCTTTATCTTCAAACAGTACACTGGATGACCAAAATAAACCAAAATCTAACTGTAATCCCCTCCGTGAACTGGTTGTTATATACAGATATTCCCTATATCACATCTACAAGAAATGTAGCATTTCTTTTTTTTCTTTTTTGTCTTTGAGAGGGTATAGGGTGCTCTCACAGTTAAGATAAACAAGATAGGATGAAAATACTTTCTCAAGCTAACCAAGGAACACAAGAAATTTTTAATCAGAAAATCACAGGGAGCTAAAATGCAAATCAATGAGGAAAAAAGGTTGAACAATACTCTAAGAATATCAAGGTCGACGATGAATAAACATCAATAGCAGTTCTCCATAAATGCACAGAAGCAATATGGTAGATTACAACGAATGGAATGAGGAAAATTCTTTTAAACTGCAAAATAATGGTACTCAAGTGATATATACTGAATATCCAACAATGTGATACAGTAACAATAAGCAAAATAAATGCAAGCCAAGCAGTTTATTGTCTCCTAGATATAAGAAACTTAGTCATTCCTGTTAGCATGCATATATACTTGACAATATAGATAACAACACTCGCCAAGGAACTTATCAGTCACCATAAGAAACGTAGTATATTCTGGAAAACAAAATCTACCTCTGATGAACTGTCTTGTGGCTCAGCATATGTCCTGGAAGCCTGCACAACAACCGGATATCTCATAGTCCATATGAATTCTGCTAGCTTTTTACCCCGAAAAGAAATCTTTAATTTTCAACAACATGAGGGCAAGACACCTAAAAACTCACATTGTGGAACTCAGCTCCATTTTCAGATACTGAAGCCCTAGGTGAGGAACCTTCCTCGGATCCCTCCCGCACAGGCGATGGTGGTTGAGGTGGAACATAAGCCACTCTCAACTTGCACTCTTCAACATGATTCCCTGATTCCTTGCTGAACTAAAAAAACAAAAAAACGCATATAAACCATGCTAGTTCTCATCAACAAACAATTGGCAGAACAGAAACAACATCACAGATTTTGCAATCAACTAACACTTCAAACAACTAAAACAGAACTTTAATAATCTTACCATTTCTGGAGTTATATCCTTAGGCGTAGTTACGGGGCTTGCCACTACACTTTGAAGCAGGAATTTATCCTTGCATTGCATATCCGGTGGTGCCTCTTTTTGTGCTTGCATTGTAACTGCATCCATATATTGTACAAACAATTACAACAACATCAACTAATAATACGTCTCAATCCCAAACTACTACTCCCTCTGTCCACTTTTACTTGTACATAATGGACTTCATACTCTTTAGAAATGCTCCTCTATTTCACATTACATGGACCCTGTTAACATGACACCCCTTAAGAAAACTTTAATTAAATGTATATTTTACTAAATTAACTTTATTAAAGATGTTTTGAAACTCTAAACATGTCTACTACTTCTTTTGTTCACTTTTATTTGTCACGTTTAGCTTCTTGAGAGTCAAAATGCATCAACTTTGACCAACATTTTAAGATATATTTTTTTTTCATTATATTAATATGAGAAAGATTGCAACTTGTAGCATTCTTTTGTATAGTTTTCGAAAATTTAAATCTTTGATCTAAAATATTAAATTAATCTACCTCTATTTAACTTCGAAGATTAGTCAAATTGACTCTCCTGAAGCGAAACATGACAAGCAAAAATGCACTGAGGGAGTGCTGCTTTATATAATTATTTAATACTAAGGGTGGTGTGGGAAAGTTTGCCAAAATGGACAAGTAAATTGAAACATGAGGAATAATAAGTGCAAATGAGTAGTTAATGCTAGGGGTAAAATAGAAAAAAAAAAATCTTTCTCGTGCTGAAAAAACTTTTTTAGTATAGTGCACAAGTAAAAGTGAATGGAGGGAGCAGTAGTTCTAAAAACAATTACTTGTAAAAAGATATTTAGCAAACTGAACAAATCTTAATAAGGAAAACAGTGAGAGAGAGGAAGACCTATGACGTCACAGGTAGAGCGAGGCGTAACAATTCCAGTGTTAGGCCTTACACAGTACTTCTTTGGATTCGTCGTCTTCACCTATAATCCAAAAAGCTCCCAAAATAATTTAAAAAAAAAAAACTGTAATCTCAAAAAATAAAAAAAATTAACGGGAATAAATTTTGATAATACCTTGAAGGCTACATGATCATCAGATTTGTTAGTTAATTGCAAAGAGCACGAGATCTGCTTCTTCAATTCAACTATTCAACATCAAAAAAAAAAACACAAATCAAACCACAGGTAGCAACACATGGATCTGAAAGATTCAAACAGAGTAGAAAATGCTGTAGAAGTTTCTAGACTTTACATGGAAACTGAAGCTCTACTGGATCTATTAGAAGTAGCTCTCCGTTACTCATTTCGACAGATAATTTCTCTATAATTTTATGAATCCGCCGGAGATTTTAGTTTTTCAGTACGGTTAGGGGCGGAGGAGTAGCAGTTTTCCGGCGAGGGATGCGGAGGAGAAAGAGAAAATGAGTAATGGCAAGTAAGAAACGAGGGATTCTGTCGTTGGACGGACTCACTACTACTATACTGCTTCTGTTTAAATTTGGTAAGCGGCTTTTTTCCTTGTTAGGTGCACGCTAATTGTAATATTTTCATTTCTTTCCTTTTTTTCTTTTTTTTCAATTTAGCTCTATTTTTTATTTTTACATAATCTTGGAATCGATTTGTGTACGGTCTAACATATATGAGGTGATTTTTACTATTACGGTGTTTTCATTATTTTAATCCTTTTTTTGGGATTTGACAAGTAGAAATTTAGGACTTAAATGACATGCGATATTCACATGTTAATTTATTAGGACAGTGATCAAAATTTGAATAAAAAAACATTTTGCGGAAGCAGAGGACAAAATACAACTACATTTTTGTGATGTAGTTTAATTAGGGATGGAATTTAAGAAATATAGAAATATTATATAATATTTCAAAAAAATTGTATAAATATATTTTAAAAGAGACTATTTTGAAAAATAAGTGGATTCAATATCCTGACCCAAAAAAAAGTGGATTCAATATTGATGAAATATTGATAGTGTTATTAAATATTTATTAAAAATATCATTACTTTCGTCCATTTATTTTATTTGGTATCTATTAAAAATATATATTTCATTTTATTTGTTTATTTTAGTAAATCAATGTAATCTCATTACTTTTGTTATGCTATTATTGAATATTAAATAACTACATAAAGTAATATTTAAATTTAATAAATACACCTTAAATTATAATTTTCTTAAAGAGTGTACTTGATCAACAGGAGTCAGGTAGCATCAAATGAAACAGTATTTTCGTTTCCCAATAAGAGCTAAAAAAAATAATATAAAATAAGCAAAGTTGTTGACTTTTTGAAATTTTCTTCGACAGAAAATTATACTATTATTTATATAAGTTTAAAATTATTTTTCGTGTATATATAGCAAATATTAAATCCCTTTGACTAGTTCTTTTGTTTACATTTTTTTATTTTAAATCCTCTTAGTTAAAATGTTGGCTCCGGCACTGTTTTCTGGAGGGAAAAGTTAAAGAAAATTCAATAATTTATGTTCAGGAAACAATTTATTTGCAAAGAGTAGCTGGATAAAGTCTAGATTTTGTACATGATACAACTCACATATTGGTTAAATTATTTCATTGGGATAATACTAAAAATATGGAGCAATGGGCAATGGGGACGATCGATGCTACCGACACCAAAGGTCCACCGGATTAGACATTAAAAAGCAAATGCAAAAGGTGATTTCAAAAGCACAATTAACCAACTAATGTACTATTAAAATTTCACTAATGCTTCCCTTTTAGCAATCCTTTTTATGAAAACAAACCATCATCTTTACAAGCTGTTATTGTTGTCCAAAAAAAAAAAAAAAAAATTATTTTCCTCTTTTCGTCCACCTTTTATATTATATACTCCATGCATGTTAGTCAAGAGTCTACTAAATTATTAGCAATATGTTTGAAATCTTGTGATTCAACATTGCCTGCGCAGTGCTTTGGTGTTGATTTTGATGTATCAATAACTTTAATATGATTTTTTTCTTGATCTCTTGAAACATTAGATTCGACACAATCAATAATTATGATTTTGCATATTGATAATTTCTCAAATAATGTGTTTGCTAATTATGAATTCAGGAAAATAAGTGTTTTGGTTATTTATTTATGGTATTGGGTTTATAATTATAGTGTATCCTGAAAAGTTACTTGTACTTGCACCAAGTTGGATAGTGTTTGAAGGGAACATTCAAACTATAGTACTACCTTCATTTCAATTCACGTGGAATTTTTTAGATTTTCAGAGTAAAACAAGTCTTTCTTTAATCGTAATTTTTTCATATATATTTTGATTTGACATTTATTTTGACTTGTGATATTTTTACGGAATTTTTAAAAATGTAGATTTTATTTTAAAAAGTTTAAATATTCCACGCTCGAATTCACAGTTAAAATTAAGCTACTTGACTCTCAAAATTTAAATTGTGTCATATAAACTGGATAAGGAAGAATAATAAAATATAAAGGTTACTAACCAAATAAATAAATAAAGATTAGTTAGAGAAAATGATACGAGTAAGAATTAAACTACTCTTATGAACGAAAATGACTTTTTATCTACAATTGAGAAAATTGTTTCTCTCATTCCTTTTTTTTAATGGAAAAATGTTGTTTGGGCCTATTGGTGGCAGGTGCATAACATAGTACCTAGTTGATAATTTATAAAAGGTGAAACCCATTGACACCTCCTTAAACTTATTCCTAAAATTTACTTAGACCCCTAAACTAAAGTTTGTACTATTAAACCTCTAAACCCCTCTAATTTGGTTTCAATTGGACATTTTTCCCTATCAGCAAAAAGTTTAAAGTGTGTGTTGCACACACGCGATGACGTGACAAAACGAGCTTATTGGAAGCTGACACGTGGCATTGTAGGTCCAATAATTATTAAAAATTAATTATAATTTTTTAAAAAAAGTATATAAAAATGGCATTGAGGAAATTATTAAAAAATAATTCTAAAATTATTATAAAAATAAAAAACTGATTATTTTAAGAACTTATAAATTTTTTTAAAAAATAAAATCAAATATTAAAAAAAATTTAAAAAATAAAAAATAATTATTAAAAAAATTATAAAACTTTTTAAAATGAAAATCAAAAAAGGCATTGAGGATCCAAATTATGAAAAAATAATTATAAAATTTTTTGAAAAATAAAAATAAAAAGCTGATTATTTAAAAAAAATTATAATTTTTTTGAAAAAATGAAAAAAATTATTAAAAAATTATTTAAAAAATAAAAATTAATTATTAAAAAAATTATAAAATTTTTAAAATGAAAATAAAAAATGGCATTGAGGATACAAATTATGAAAAAATAATTATAAAATTATTTCAAAAATAAAAATAAAAAACTAATTACTAAAAAGAAATTATAAATTTTTTAAAAAATGAAATAAATTATTAAAAACTTATTTAAAAAATTAATTATTAAAAAAATTATAAAACTTTTTTAAATGAAAATAATAAATGGCATCGAGAATCCAAATTATGAAAAAATAATATTTGAAAAATAAAAATGAAAAACTGATTATTTAAAAAAAATTATAGTTTGTTTTAAAAAATGAAATAAATTATTAAAAATTTATTTTTTTAAAAAAAATTATAAAATTTTTTATAAATGAAAATAAAATATGGCATTGAGGATCCAAATTATGAAAAAATAATTAGAAAATTATTTTAAAAATAAAAATAAAAAAATAATTGTTAAAAAGAAATTATAATTTTTTTTAAAAAGTTGAAAATAAAAAACAGATTTTTTTTTAAATTCAATTTTATTAAAAAAAAATAAAAATTGGAGTCCTCTAATGCTTTTTGGGTTCTTTAGTGTTTAAAAAAAAAGAAAATTTGTTATTAAAAAAATTTTGGGGCCCTCAATGCCACTTCGAAACTTTTTATTCGCTCATTAGTAAAAAAAAAATGCTCCTCACGGGCCTTCCACGATGGCACTGTATACGCAGTGCCACATAGGCAAAAAATGTCCAATTGAAATAAAATTTGGGAATTTAGGGGTCTGATAGAAACAGACCTTAATTTAGAGGTTTAAGTGAATTTTCGCAACAAATTTGAATATCTATCGATGAGTTTGACCTTTATAAAAAGAATAGTATAAATAACATAAATATCAACCTTTTAAAAGTAATCACTCTCTCCCATTTTTTTAATTACTTTACTCTTTCTCCCTATTAATATACATAACATAACTGATATATACATACCATTCTGTGTATATATGAAATTTTTGTAATATATTTAAAACATTAAAATTTTTTTATAATATTATAAATATAAGTTGTGTATTTGTGTAATTTTTAAAAACGAATAACCACAATATAGACAATAGAATAAGGTAGACAGCCCATGAGTATGACCCACATGCTTTGCTGACAAACGCATTTAAGGTTAGAAAATAGAATAAACAATGCAATAATGAAAACTAGAGTTTTCTAATAGTTTCTGGTGAGATTTATTAGGCACGTGATGTGATAACTTTGAAAGCTACCCCCAATGGCCTTATCCGCGCAAATTCGATTAGTCGAGTTTCAATGTAAGTATCGAATATCGGAGGTAAAAATAAAATGAAAAAAAAAAACTTTGAAAGCTAGCAAAAGCAATACTAAAACGTTATCAGTGATATCACGACACTCTTTAGTTTTTAAGTCTTAGAAAGATAGTTTGGATCATATTTCCACCACAGATGATCTCTTCCAACCATAGAAAATTTGGCTGATCAGTCAGTCACTAACAGCCAACAGCCCACTAACTTTTAAATAATTTGTGTACTTTTGACTATATTTCAAGACCCTTTTTCTTGCGTAACATCTCAACCATCTTATAAATATCTCGATTATTTCACTAAATACATGTTGTCTATCACCAACACAAATATCGAATAACTACGCTCCTAGAGCCTTAGCAATGAAAAAGAAATAACTTAATGTAACATTTTTCGCCCCTCCACCAACACAAGTATCAAATAGCCACAGTCCCTCACATTTTTCGCCCCTCCCACCAACACAAAAGTATGGAATAGCAGCACCCCCCAAGCCTTTGGCATGTTGAAAAAAAATTACTAGGATTTTTGTGTCTTCTACGATTACTTCACCCATTGATGACATCTTTTCTTCAAAAGACGATTCTTTTCGCATGCTGGGGAGTGTGTGTTGAGGGGGGGCGTCTTCATAACATTTGTTCAAATCATGAAAAGAACACCTCTACCAGAACTATTCCTTGCACAGTTCATTCAACAGGCAAACAACACAATGCCCTCAGAGATACATGTAGAGAGAATCTGCAAGCATCTTTAACTAAAAATATCTAGTTGTATACACTATTTTAGTATTTCTTTTCTGGTAACACATCATAGTTGTAATCTTTGAAGGACAACTTCTTATGTATAACAGTAGTAACAGGAAGGAAAGGGGGGAAAGCAAAGAAGTCTGTACTAACTGAATTCCATATACAGCTATTTTCTGTAAAACCGAAATGGAAGTGGCATCACTTGGACCTAATCAGCGTCAGGCAAGGCATGCAGCAGTTTCTGATGAGCCCGAGCAGTGAAACCAGCATACCAAGCGACCCTCATGAGCTGCATGCCAAGAATGAGAACCCACCAGCAGACTAATCCCCTAATGGTATGCAGCATCCATGCTGGTGCACTGAGTTCTGCACTGAGCTTTAACCCTCTCATTAGTTGTAACACACGATAAGCTTCATAGACTACCGGTGTCACCAACCATACTGGTGACTTCCAATGCCATGTTAGCATCTCTGTGAGTATCTGTATTGATAGAAGCAGAAGATATGGACCCAAGAGCACAGCATAAGAAATGAAAGGAAGTTGAGGCTGAAGGACACTGTTTTGAGAACCAAATAGCACTACCAAGGGAATGACTAGACCCATAACATTTGCTACCATGTTCCATAACTGATAACTAAAAGGCGGCTTGCTGCTGGAATCTTGATTGCTGTCTGGTGAACGAGCACAAGAATCGGCTAATAGGAGAAACAGATTTGCTCCAAGATTGTAAATACAATCAAGTCCAGTCAAGGAAAGAAGGCTGGCTATGTTGGAACCAATGACAACTGATGAAATAGGTAGCCACAAAGTGGGCACCATCCCAGTGGCTAAGAGAATGGCAGGCCCAAGAAGCCACATGGGCCATTGAAGGTATTGGAGCTGCAATGTTGGCTGGTTCTTTGCATCAGTGACCCCTTCAGCCTCAGTTAATGAAGATTCCGCTTCCGCTTGTTTACTGGAAGACATGGTTTCAAATATATTGGCTGTCCCTTCCAAAAAATTATCTTTAATATTATCACTAGGAACATAAGTGATAGGTGCAGGTTCCCATGAAGACTGATTTGAGCAGCAAATAGAGAATGGCTTATGACTAATACACGGAAAGGTCATTCTATTTGGCATTCCTCGGGTTTTCAACAATTGCAGCTGTTTATGACGTACATGACGCAAAGTAACTGCTGCTGTGGCAGATGGCAGGTGGGTTAAAGATGCCATCACCCTCTGTTCATAAACCGAAGCTAGGTGACCAAGGGAGTAACTGTGACTGCAATTGCTTAGATCAAATAAATGGTACCATGTGAAGTATAGTTAGATTGTCAACAATCAAAAGCAAATCATCATATTACTTTGTAATCAAAAAATGTAACAATGATCAAGATGGTTAGGTGGCTCTCTTATAAGAGATTCAAGTTCTAATGAGGCCAAGCAAGAGATGAGTAGTCTGCAGATAACAAATTTCCCTCATCAATCATTGGGAAAACAAAGGACCAGTTCATAAGATAAAACTACGGAAGTATTCACAAAGAATGTCTGAACATGTACATGTGATATCAATTCATGTGGTAACACCAATATCTGAATTTTAATAGTAGCCTTCAAACATAGGAGGAAACAGAATCAGAGTGGACATTAATCAGACAAATTAGAAAGAATAACAAGGTTAGACCCCATTCAAGTTAGAGGCTAAAAAGGTCTCATTTGGTTGAGACCCTTGAAATCAAGATCATCAGATGCATCAACAAGCTCAGTTAGCTGGTTGGAACACTTGGAGGTTGAATATAAGAGGTATTTAACATGTAAAAGATTCGGCTCATAAAGGAAAAATTTACAAATTTGTAACCTTTCTTTTCATGTTTATCTATTACTTCCAACATCTTCATTCTGCTGTCTACAATATTATGAGAGAACAAAAGTTCAAGAAACAAATTTATTTGGTTTATCACAAATTGGCTTATTCCTCAACTCAATTTGCAAAGTGGTAGAATAAAACTTGTTTTTAAATTAGATTCTCTTGACCTATATGTATAATGTAATGAACAATTTCTGTTGACACTGAATCAATTTGTTAAGAAACTACCAGATTTGGTACTTGCAGACCAACAACAGTGAGATCATATTTCCAGGAAGAAATAGAATTAGATTGGGTCGGACAATACATGTTGATACAAAGACGCTGAGAAGTATAGCTAGAGAGCTCAGAAGAGGGACAGACATGCAATATACATAGATATGCTGATATGCCATTTAGTTAATGAAATTTGGAGATGGAACTGCAAACATAAATAGATCTCCATCTTTTAGTTACAAGTAATACATAATCTGCAGTTCTTTCAGTTCACGGTGTAGAAATATACAGATTAGTAATAAAGCAAATTTTACCAATTAATAGAAGTTATTGTTCAGTCAAAGGAAAAACAAGCACGTGAAAGTTTTTCACAACGGATGGAAAGGCACCTGCCTCTCAGTTTATAATGCTCACAATTTTTTTTAACTACAACGCAGCTAAAGATTTTTTTTCCGTATTTCAATTATTAATCCATGACACAACATATCTTTTGATCAAAGAACATGCTTGCACATCCTCACAAAATATTTAGAGAGAGAATGGGAGAGGGTCATGTGTCCAAAACTTGTCTAGAGTGATTTCTGCAGCATTACTATAGTAAAGGATTACTTGCTTCAAGACTCAAAAGTAGCAATGACAAGGTGGTTATCAGGATAGGTTGTAGCAAATTGATCAAGTATAAAAGGTCATGGTAATGGTATGCTTACTTATCAAACAAAATTATAAAGGTACATCCTAATACTTTTGAATGAACCTTGTTAGCCTGTGGGGGGAGAAGGAGGAATCTAGATGATGAGGGTACTCGTGAGGCATGTTAGTTTAAAGAGAATTTGAGAAAATCAAATAAAAAATGTTATAATCATGTTCTCATCCAGTGATTCCTTTCATTTGATAGCTTATATCATCCCTTTTATTTTCATCATCATCAATAATAGGGATATCAAGAAAAGATGAAATCAGTTTAGAAAGAAATTCATTTACAACTAAAAGCATCACGTTAGCTTTAGGAAGAGAGGAAGGAATAACCTTAATTTACTAAGTGAACTCTAAAACTGAAACTGAATACTATACACCCTATATGCCCTTTTCACTTATTGGAGACGTGAATAAAAAATAAGGAAGCCAAGATAGCGACAATCCTCAATCTGTCTTTGCGAAAGCTGCTAATGAGCTGTTCTAATTCAGGATCTATCTATTAAAGATAATAAGGCCAATAATTTCTCTTTTAACACCAAAAGAAGCTTAATCACACTTCATTTTCTTTAGCACCCATCAAGCTCCATTAAGAGTAAGACGTATGTTTGCGTCTTCATGGGCTTCAAGTTTTACCTATTGGATCTCATCGAAAACGTACAACAGCTTGCCAAACAAAGGGTAAGAGAAAATAGAACAGAGGCATGACTGGCATAATATATACAATTGGGTTCAAAAAAGCATAGGCCTCGGCAATTAGTCGAAGAAAAAAATACTCGAATAAAGGGTCACCAATTGTCTTGATCGTGGAATACCATTGAGAATTCGGAATAGGGATAGTTTCAAGTATCTTGGATCTTCGATTCGGGGGAATGGAGAGATTGACGAGGATGCCACGCATTGTATTGGTGCAGGATGGTTGCAGTGGAGGCTCGCTTCGGGAGTCTTGTGTGATAAGAAGGTGCCTACTAAGCCTAAAGGTTACAGAGTAGCAGTCCAACCGGCTATGTTGTATGGAGCAGAGTGTTGGCAACTCTACATCCAAAAGTTAAAGGTGGCGGAGATGAGGATGTTGAGATAGATGTATGGAGTATGGACTTACCTCGAGCAATAGAGTTAGAAATAAGGTTACTCGAGAGAAGGTGGAGTGGCTTCGGTGGAAGACAAGATGTTGGAAGTAAGGTTGTGATGGTTTGGGCATGTGATGAAGAGGGTCACGGATGATTCAGTTTAGAGGTGTGAGAGACTGGTTATGAATGATTTTAGGTGGGGTTGGGGCAAGCCAAAGACATATTGGAGGGAGGTGATTAGGCATGACATGGAGTGGCTATAGCTTATGGAGGACATGACCCTTAATAAGAAGGTGCGGAGGACGTGAATTAGTATAGAGGGTTAGTGGGCAGGAGTGCATTTGTAATAATAGGCAGGAGTGCTTTGTTTGTATCTGTGCCTGCAGTTTCTTGTTTAAATTGTTCTAAAGATGTTTGTGATCTCGAATAGATAATTTAGCATTACTCAGTCGGTGTTTTATTTCTTTTTATTATCTAGCGGTGTGTAATCCTATTTCATTGTTTATTTTTATGTTTTTTATGATTATATTATTATCTATCCTGAGTCAAGGGTCTATCGGAAACATCCTCTCTACTTTATCTGATGCAGTGGTATGGACTGCGTACACTTTACCCTCCTCAGACCCCACTTTGTGCGAATACACGAGGTATATTGTTGTTGTTGTTGTTGGGTTATCAAATGATGTCTAGTATGGAATGAATCAATCATCCACTTTGGTATCTTATCGAACAAAAAAAGGTGATATTGTTCATTTTTGGGAAGTATCATGATCGTCCATTAAGAAGGGGTTAGTCTTTTGACTGAGGATGAGTAAATTATCGCTGGCCCTCGCGGACTTTACCATTACTGGGCAGATTTCTCAACACTTCCAATGCTATTTAGCTAAACAATTTCAATGGGGTGATAAAATATTGTGTTCTATGCAATATAAAACCCCAATACATCAATGGTGGAAGAAAGTGTTGACAAACATAGAGAATCACTCTATCAAAGATTGATAGTAATAATATTACTCAGAATTGGAACTTCCAGTTGAAAGCTGAATTTTTTACACAAATCTTGTTTAACCCAAACTTCCAATTTCCAGATAGAACAAAGAAAAATCAAACTAGCTCACAAAAATTCAAGGAAAGAAAAAAAAAAAAAAAAAAAAAACAGCTCCTTCATACAAATACTTATATAAGGGAAAGCAAATACTAGTAATTGGGTGATACCTCTACTACTGTTGCGGAGTGAAATTCGATATTACAGCTTTGAAAATCAATCAAACAATCAACAGGAGGGGGCTATTTACTATTCACTTTCCCTTTAATTTCAATTTTCAATCATTCTTTGACGCTACAAAGGGAAAAATGACGAAGAAGAAGAAGAAAAGAATAATAAGAGGGAAGGAGGAAATTATTGCACATGTCTATTTTCTTTCTTACCCTCCCAACATATTAGGCTTTTACAAATTTAATTTGTGTTTATTTTTAACAAAAATATTTTTAGATACATAAATGTAAGTGGAAAAATGCTAACTTGGAGTATTACAACTAAAATTTATCGTTATTGAGTTATTGGGTTTAATCATAAAATAAGATTCATTATTCAAAAAATTCAGATGAATTTTTTTTTTTTGTCTCTATTACTATGCGTTAATTCGCAATTCACCGGATGAAGTTTTTGGTTGGTCGGAATTTGCCGTACCGACCTTAAAATCCTCTTCTGACCAATTTAAATAGTAATAACATATTTGAAATTCACATATAATACTTATAATAGATTTGTAAAAATATTTAATTATATATATTTATCATGTGCGTTAAAATACGTCTCTAATATATATAATACATTGAATTTACAATGAATTACAACTGTTATTTATTTGTTTTTCTTATTAATGATATTAAAACACAGTATATCTTAATTTCAAACATTTAAATACCAATAGTCGAGTTAGTTTATGTGTTATCATATTAAAACATATTATATACGTATTTAACTTATTTTTTATAAGAAAAATTAGGTAATAATTTCAGAAATAGCAACTCTTTAACCTTAATTATAACTTTAATAGCAACAGTTTCATAATTACAATAAGTAGCAAATTATATTTTGTATTTAAGTAAAATGTTGCTATATAAATACATATACAAATATATATGTATTACTCATAAATACATATGCACAACTGAAAAATACATATTCTTTCATTACTATGAAGTGAGTAAAATATTGCTACTTTTGGTATAAGCTGTAATTTTACAAAAATGTTGCTATTTATTGTAATTATAGTCTTGAGGATACTAGTTTCTGTAATTTTTCCTGTATATTATACCATTTATGTAAAATAGCCATTTCACTCGTACACAATTTTAGACCACTCTCTTGGGCTAAAATAGCAGGCCAACAAAACGTAATTCGCAGCCCAACCTAAGATACCAAAATTCTGGCCCAAATACTCAGTTACTCTAAACTGCACTAAACGGAAAAGTGAAAAAATTGAAGAAGTATTAAATTTGAGATCGCTATAAAAGGTGGACGTGAAGGATTTGGACCTATGAGATTAAGAAAATAACGATCTCAAATTTGATGGTTCTTCAATTACACTAAACTGCACTAAATGTAATTGTTTGAAGCTAGTAATGTGGAATGATTTTGTCACTTGTTCAGTTTATTTTGAGTGAACTTTTTCAAGATATTTAATTTTACCAAATTTTTAAAAATAATTGACATGTTTAAAAACTAACCATTTTTTTCAACTATACAAAATTAATTAAAGAAGATTTATCTAATCAAGATTAAACAAGATCATATTAATTAATTTGCGCCCTTTACTAATTTTTCCTTTAAGAGTTGTAGAAAAAACAAACATGCCAACTAATTTGAGACGGATGGATGGAGTATCTATTTTGTATAGTCAAAATTATAAGCAATTCCAATCATCTTCAAAAATTGTTTTTCTCTACTATGGTTGGTTCATTTTTAATATTTTATTTTTAAGACGTCAAACAAGATACTGAATATTACCAGAATCTCATTTGTTACAAAAAAAACTTCAAACTTCAATATAATATAAAATTTTGCAATTCTCATATTAATAACGAAACGGATGAAAGTAACATTAATTAGCTTTCAACAAAGTGGCGTTTCAGCCCATCAATATGTTTTCAACATGCAAAGCGTAATTAACATTGTTAGACTGGAATGAGAGATTAGATTCAAGAAATTCATAACCAAAATATTTTTTCGAAACCATTTTGTCAATATACTGGAAGTTTTTTTTTATGTTAATCGGATTCAACAATTAATAAAAGAAATATTCACAACTTTACCATGCACAATGTGTGATTTCTTAACAAAGGACATGACTAGTTTGACATTGGACCAAATCATATATAATAAGGTTATCCTTAGTACAAGGTCTCTAATCAAAGATCGATTTCCCTTATAATACAAATTACAAAATATGGTTCTGATTTTCCCAATATATAGGAAGTTTAGATACTTTAAAGACCGATTCCCAAAAAATGTGCAATGCAACAGTTTACTTTATTCCATTCAAAATTGTTGAACAACCAATTTATGTTACTTTAGGTAGGAGAGGAATGACAGAATTATATTTCTCTTTATTAACTATAGTTTTTTTTTTAAGATTTATTTGGCCATCAATTGATAACGAATATTATTATTTTTGTACCGATTTGTCAAATGTGTAACTTGCCTATAAACTTTTAACTGTCAACATAAAATTAAGAGTTACTGGATGGGTTGAAAAATATAATTGAGACATAGAGTATCTAAGCTTATTAGACGTGGCAGATTACATATGTCAATTGGTCTTAAAGCACGAATTTCGCACGTTAATATTTTCGAAATTTCCAATTAATGTTTCAAATTAAGGTGGACCAAATAGGAAAAAGAGGTATGATCCATGCCAAATATTAGAAGGGTGAAATGAAATGATATATAAAATGGATAATATAATTAAGGAAGACTTTCATAAAGCCATGCATGGTGGAACAAATTAAAGGGTCAGGTGCATGCACGAGGAAGAAAAGATGGAAATGGAAATAATATAAGAAAAAGATAAATCTATTGACTTTCAAATTAAAGTACTAATAAATTACTATGTTATTTAATTATAACTCGATCTTCAGTCAACAGAGGCATTAAAGTGTGCATCACTAATTAATTAAATTCATTTAAACTTTATAGAAGGTAAGATTTGGTGATAGTAGGATGTTAAGAAACATTTTTGAATGATTTAGAGCTTAATTTCATGAGTTCGAATCTTAACTATAGTAATTTAGCCAAATACATTTATCGCCCCTTGAAATTGACACGATTATAAAAGAAAAATAAAAAATAAATTACATAATATTATGAATTTTGAAAAAATAAAATATTCGATTCTATTGATTTTACTCGAATAAGGCCCACCCAGGAGTTATGATTTCAATCAAAGCATGTGTTGTAGTTCTATAGACGTATACGGTACCTCAAAAAATAAATTTAAAATAAACTAGAAGCTGTGTAATCTCATTTACGAGTGTGTTTGTCTTGTGTTATTTCTTTTAATTTTTTATTTAGTTTTCTCCTTTTTCAGTTTTAATGGCGTAGATTTTCGATTCTAAAATGAGAAAATTCAGATGTGAATGTATTAGTCCTAAACTAATTAGCAAAAAAATCATCATTTCTTACATTTTAATTAAAACAAAATATTGCGTCCTGTCTTTATCAATTAATGAATTATATTTCTCAATCGGAAATTAGATAGAATCAGAATCATCATTTCTTACATTTTAATTAAAACAAGATATTGTTTCCCGTCTTTATCAATTAATGAATTATATCTCTCAATCAGAAATTAGATAGAATCAATTGTTGAATGCATGGTTTGAATCTATTCCATTCCATTCTATTTTATTTTGAGTAGATCCATAACAAATTTAGTATTAAAATAGGATAAATTAACAAATGAAAAAGTTCAAATTAAGGTTGTTTCGGTTGAGATAAACTAATTAATATGAGATATATAATAGGCGTATGAGTTGAAAAAAATGGGTTAGAGAGAGGTCTCCCCTCTCTCTAACTTCAATCCTCTATTAACCGACTATCGTACTACTTCACCTAAATTTAGCTCCAATGGACACCAAACCCACTTACAAAGACATCACCTCCAATTCCGTTTCTTCATCTGATCACCCAATGACTTCCATTGATTCTGATGCTGAGCTATCTGAAACCGATGGAGATCCGATTAATCTCACCCTTGAAGAGAAACTTCGAATCTACTCACCATTGCAATTTTCGGTTATCCTAAAGGTATTTGGGGGTAAGCTCACCCATCAATACCTTAAGACCAAATTAGACACCCTTTGGAATCTTCCGGAGCCTCTCTGTTTAATTGATCTAGGTTATGGCTTCTTCACGGCAAAATTCAAGGGAAGAGATAGTCAGGAAATAGCCCTATAAAGGGGGCCATGGTTTGTAGCGGGTAGCTTTGTCTCAGTCAGAAAATGAGAGCCCAATTTCATACCGAGCACTTTCAAGATCGACTCTACCGCAATTTGGGTAAGCCTGCCCCAATTATCCACCGAATTCTACGATCAATCCATTCTTGAACGGATTAGCCAGAAAATCGAGACCCTCCTCAGGTAGATGCATGCATATCTTCAATAATTCATGGTCGATACACCCGAATTTATGTTCAAATTGAATTGGGTAAGCCGGTTAAGACTTCTGTGACTATCAACACTCACAAACAACAACTTGTGTATGAGGGCGAAAAAAATCTCTGTAAAATTTGCGGTTGTTTGGGTCATACTGCTATCTCCTACCTAGACAAACCTCCAATTCCAGCTTCAGCAATCCTCCTCCGACTGCTCCTATGGATGCTCCAGCCTTGGTGGAGAAGAAAGAATGGAAAACTGTGTCCTTTAGAAAACGATCCGGTAAGAAACCTTCTAATTTATCTCTCCACCGGGCAAGCCATGATCGAGGTAACGAAGTGCTTCTCTTTGCTGCAGGTAAATCCCCTAACTCTTTCACTCTAGAAGCAGCGGCGCGCATGAACGCCGACAAAGCTTCTCAGCTAGGGCATCCCAACTCTGTTGAGCCATCTCAGGTCGAAATTACTGATGGATCATTTTACACACACTTGGGCCGGCCCATATTTTCCACCAAATTTAAGACCTCGGGCCCAAACTTTAATAGCAATCAAAATTCTGCTCTTCCCATTTGGGCTTAAACCTTAGGCCCAGTCTTATATTAGGCCCAACTACTCCCCCTGAACCCGTTATTACTATGAAATCTGTTAAGTTAGGCCCAACGGATCCCTCTATACCCACTATTAACTTGCATTCTGATAAGCTATCTCAATTTCCCACTCCTCCTTTTACTTCCCACTATTGTTCTCCTTCTTCTAATAAAGAAAGGGGAAAAGATTTACCTTCCGGGGCCCACTCCCCTAATCAAATTATTACTACCCCTCAGCATCGTAAATCTCCTCCCACGCCGTCAATATCTTCCCCTTCCCAGAGAGATTTGATAGCCAATAATCATCCCACGGACAAGGCATTAAATACCACTAAGTTGTCCAACATATAGGCTCTCCACCTTCTCTCTCAGCCTCTAAATATAATCAATAAGGAGAGCGCCATGCAATGTTTTTTTCTTGAGCACAATGAGCATCCCTCCTCTGAACATGATCACTCTCACCTCAGATCCTTTCTCTCCCTCTCATATGCCTGCTTCCTGGCTGTAAGTTTGCCTTACGAGCCAATCCATCTCTCTTCACTTACAAAGAGAGGAACTCAATTCACTATACTGATTTAAGAACCACATTACTTAGCTCTCCTATCCATGGAATGCCTTAACCAGGGATTCCAGAATTTTGGTCTGAATATTGGGATGACCACTCTCATGCAAATCTTCCATTCATCCTGAAATCAATCATAACAGAGATGATGTATCTCACCAGCTCGAGCCTGTTGTTCTTTCCCTCACCAAACCCCACTCGTCTATCAATGGGCCCTCTTTTTATGAGTCTCAATAGGGAAGACCCCACACTACCACTTGTGATCCCTCAGAGTCTAACCTCTCTAAATTCTCCTCTGAGCATAGAAGCCCAGAAAAGGGAGAAAACACTAGAAGCTCTCAAAGAGAGCAATGGGGAAATTGAAGACTTACTAGCCTAGCTGAGAATACCCAGAATGGATGTTCTCACATTGAAATGGCCTGTAAACCTGGTTTTCAATGGGCTTACTCAGGAACTGGTAGTTGTCCTTCTCCCTCTGGACATCTCAAGGGTAGAAATAGGACTAGGATTGCCAAACTCTATGACAGAGGATCCTTACAAAACAAAGATCTCACCACTCTCCAGAAAAATAAAGAGAATAGACCTTCTCAGTTCATCAATGCCTCAAGGGAAGAGAAGATAGCCCTTCAGGAAATCCAACGACCTCAAATAATGAAGAATTGTCTAATATAGAATGCTAGGGGTGCGAACAATGAAGAATTTAGACGTCATTGCAAGTCTCTCATAGACATACACCAACCTTCGATTCTAGCCCTTCTAGAGACTAAGATGGCTGCTCATAGGAGCTTAGCTGATGAGCTGGGATTTTTCTGTCTTCTTTAATCTTTTGTTACTGGTTCCTCGGGGGGGATTGTTATCTTTTTGACGGATGATGTCATTTTCATAAAGGATATCTCTATTTCTGCCCAAGCCATCCATGCTACTGTTAAGGTTAGTTTCCCTCCCTCCTATTGGATCCTTAGTATTATTTATGCTAGTAATATCTTTTATTTTAGAAGAACCCTCTGGAATGAATTAATGTGTATTATTGATTCTCTCCATACTTTTGAAAGTGATATTTGGTTCATAGGTGGTGATTTTAATGAGCTTTTGACTGTCTCTGAGAAATTTGGAGGAATGGTATTAACAATAATAGGACTTTTATTTTTAGAGATTGTCTGAACCATTGCAACATCATAGATCTTGGTTTTAGAGAAAATAAATTCACTTGGTCGAACATGAGGTATAGAAATAGGCATAACATTATCTTAGAAAGACTTGATAGGTGCTTTGCCAATGATCATTGGATTCATCTCTACCCTGAAACTTCTATCTTTCATCTTTATAGGACTTACCCTGACCACTCCCCCTTTCTTCTAACTTTTGGTAGAAACCCTCATATCACCCATAAACCCTTCAGAGTTGAATCAATGGGTGCAATCATTTTGACTTCCCTCACCTTGTGGCTCAATATTTTCCTTCAGTGTCCAACCTCACAGAGCCACTTTAGAATTTGCTGATACTGCCACTGCCTGGAATAAAAACACCTTTGCTAATATATTCCATAAGAAAAAGCACCTGCTATCTAGGCTGGCTGGTATCCAGCAGTCCCTCAATTATCCTACTAGCCTCTTCCTTCACAATTTAGAGACTAAGCTCACCAGTGAATACAGTTCTATTTTAAGTAATGAGCAACATTTTTTGATGTTAAAATCCAGAATTAATTGGCTCATGGAAGGTGACCAGAACGCTAGGTTCTTTCACACCTCCACCCTTAATAGAAGGAGAAGGAACAATATTCATTTCCTTCGGGATCAAGGTAGATAGATACGTGATCACGAAGGCATTAAATATGCCATCATATCTTACTATTCTTCCCTGTTCAAGACTGATCACCTGGAAGCCCGTTTAAAGTGTTTGAGAAATCCTTCTCAGACTGGTTCCATTCCTTTCACTTTCCACCCAATCCTGGATTCCATCCCTTCCCTAATTGAATTTCGAAATGTTGTCTTCTCTTTTCAGCCTTTTAAATCTCCTGGACCTGATGGTATGCATTCTTTCATGAACCAAAAGTTTTGGGTCACCTTTGCTCTTCTCCTTTTAGATTTCTGCACCCACACCTTTACTCATGGGATTATGAATGCTCAAGTGAACTCCACTTACCTATGTCTTATTCCTAAATACAAAAATCCTCTACCCTCAAGAATTTCAGACCCATTGACCTTTGCAATACCCAGTACAAAATTATCACTAAGATAATTAATTGCCAATAGAATTAAACCCTTTCTACAATCCCTTATTGGAGACACCCAGGCCAGTTTCTTATCTAGGAGAAGAGCCTTAGACAATGCTATTATTGTTTAAGAGTACATTGATAATTTTAGAAGAATAAAAGGGTTAACCCCTAACATGATTTTGAAAATTGATCAAGAAAAGGCTTTTGATAGGCTTAAATGGTCCTTCATTAGACAAGCCCTTTTTTATTTTAACTTCCCTCCAGGCCTCTCCAATCTTATTATGTCCTGTGTCGCTTCTTCTTCCATTTCTATCCTTGTTAGTGGAAGCTACACTCCTAGATTCTACCTACCAGAGAAATAAGACAAGGAGACCCTCTTTCTCCCTGTATGGAGCTTCTTTCCAAAGAATAAACCATGAAGTAGATACGCTGCAATGGCATTCCATCCAAATTAACCATAGGGGGCCAAAGATATACCACCTCTTCTTTGCTGATGACTTGACCCTCTTTTCTAGAGTTGATCAACTCAATTTTGCCACCATTGTCAGAACCCTTCATCACTTCATCACTTTTTTTAGTCAAAAGGTTAATTTGAAAAAGACTAAAGTGTTGTTCTCCTCCAATTGTCTCCTTTCCACCAAAAACCTCCTCCCATCCACTCTTGGCATAAAACCTAGCCATACTTTTGGGAGGTACTTGGGCTTTCCTATTTTCCAAGGTAAACCTAAGATGTATGATTTTCAATTCATCCTTGACAACATCATCAATAAACTTACTGCATAGAAGGTCAAATTTCTGAATATGGCAGGGAGGACCACCATTGCTAAAGCATGCCTTAGCAGTATCCCCAACGATGTTACGCAATACATCCTCCTCCCTAGGAAGATTCATAATCACATTGACAGAGCCCAAAGAAATTTCATTTGAGGCTCCACTGTAGAGAAAAGAAAGATGCATATGATCAATTGGGCTACCATCACTCAGCCCAAACACTTGGGGGCTTAGCATGCAACAAACTCATATCAAGAATGACACCTTGTTGTGGAGCTTAGCCTGGAGACTCCACTCAAACCCTACTTACTTATGGGCTAGAGTCCTCCTTCAGAAAAGCCATCCCATGGGAAAACTTTCTTCTTCTTACTCCAGGACTTGGAGAAATGTTCACAAAGCTTGGTCTCTTTGTAAAGAGGTTGTCCAGTGGTCTATCTTCAATGAACACAAGATTGATGTTTGAAAGGATAGATGGACCCCCTGTCATCCCCCCTTAGTTCCGTTATTCAAGGCCCCTTTCCAAAATCTAGCTCCCCCCCAAGCTCTCCTCCTTCTGGCAGAATGGCACTTGAAATCTTAACTCCCTACCTTTTTATATCCTTAGGGATGTTCATCTTAGTATGTATAATTTCTTTAATATTGATCCTCTCATTAGTACTGACACCTCTCTCTGGACCCTTACTGGAAATGAGATATTTTCTTGCAAGGTAGACGATCAATACCTTGCATCCATAAGACAATCTTTTCCTTCAATCCCACTCTTTTTGGTTGAATCTGGAAAATTTCTATTCCTAATAAGCTTAAATTTTTCCTCTGGTCACTCTATCATAGTAGCCTTCCCATTAACTCCACTATTGCTTACAAAGGACTCCACATTACACCCTTCTATCACTACTGTTCTCTTCAATATGAAGATATTCCTCACCTCTTCTTCACTTGTCCTTATGCCAACTCTCTTTGGCAAGACCTCATTCAACTTTACCAGGGTGACCATGACATTAATCCCCTCATGTTTCACCCACAACCTGAAAGCTTATAAAGAACTTCAACTTTGACAATCTGCTCAACTGGGCAACCCTTCTCCCCTTCTGCCTTTGAAATATTTGGAAGAATAGGAACTCAAATATCTTCAACAATAGATCCTCTCACTCCTCTTTCAAATATGCCTATGCTGAAGCAGTTGAATTCTCTCATCTTAGCCCAATCCCAACTCCTAAAAAGACTAACATCATTCAAATAAGTTGGAACCCTCCTCCTAGACAATGCTTTAAGCTCAATACTGATGGCTCCAGTCTTGAAAATCCGGGTAAAGAAGGTATTGGTGGTGTCATTCGCAATGCTAATGGTGAATGGGTTTGGGGTTTTCTCAAACTTTCCTTCATGCTACTAACAATTTCATGAAATTTTGGCCCTTTGGAAAGGCCTCCAACTAGTTCTTGCTCGTAACTTAACCCCCATTATCATTAATGTTGACTTTGAGGATACAATCAAAATGCTAAAAACTGGGAATGACCTTTTTAACTCCTTTATTCATGAATGCAGGTTGATGCTGCAAAGGTTAGGAAGACCTATGGTTTAACATAGTTACCGAGAACAGAACAAGGTACACTACAAGAAATCTGATTTTTAGTGGCGAAAAAAGTTGCCACTAAATAACGAAATGTCGCTACTAAATATCTTTGACAACAACAACTATGGCGTTGGTAGTACTTCCGAAACTAAAAGTTATTTGCGACGACAAATCTAGGTCGCCACAATAAAAAGGTAATTGTGATGAGTTTTATCACCACAAAAGGTAGATAATTTCACTGCAAATTGTATTTTGACAAAACACATATGGGTTAGATCGCCACTGATATAGTAGCATTAACAGCGACTTTGCCGCTGCAAAATCATCATCATTTGTGACAACTTATTTCTTGCCACAAAAACCATGCTATTAGCTGTGATGACTTATGGATCGCCACAAAAATACCATTATCTGTGACGACTTATTTCTCGCCAAAACAACCTTCCTATTATCTGTGACGACTTAAGTGTTGTCACAAAATCACTACTGTGACAATTGTTTCCTTGCCACAAAACCTTTATATTAGTAGCAACTTTAAACGCCACAAAATTAGTATCACTAGGGACCACACATTTATATTAGTAGCAATCAATGTCGCGCCTATACCTTTAAATATTAGTGACGACTCTTATATCTTGTTGCTAAAATAAACTTATAAAAGCAAAATCCATTGCCTCATATCTACTTAATCATTAGTGGCAAGTCTCAATTTTCCACTAGATTAAATTTTGTGCTCAAATAAAAATACTGTTTTCATCAATCAAAGAATTGAATTTATTCAATACCTATATTAGACAAAATTGACAACAAATTTAAGAACTACATATAATATTAGCAATTAAAAGCATCCCATAGTATTTAACAAAATCATTCTCCGACTAACTATTACAAGTACTTCGCTTACTAAGAAGTCAACGATACATACATTAATAATATGATGATATATAGTACTTCAGTTTTACCATATTCATACATCTGATCAAAAATCAAACATGCATTCTATGCGTTCATGCTCCTCCTTGGTCAACCCATTGTTTAAGAACGCCCCTGCCATTAAAACACACCAAGTCAGTTTATGATTGTAGAAAAAAAAGTGCATATTTATACTGAATGAACTAAAACGCAGTGGTGAAGATTTCGTTAACGAGGTGGAAAGTTCACCCTTAAAATGATTAATTCGAACTTCACCCCTTAAAAGATTTAAAGTGTACATAAATCTTGTCCTACCTTGTAGAGGTAGAGATGCTGTTTCCGAATCTACTATATATATACATATATTATAGTTTTGACCATGTATAAATAATGTATTTTTCACCGAGGGAGATTCGGGTGAACCTCCTTGTCCCTCCTAGCTCAACCCCTGTTCTGTAGCCTATGTCAATTCCCTATCGAAGCTCAAAGCCTCAAACTAACCATATATAAAGTGAGAATAATGGAAAGGTCCTGAAAAATGGTCCCATTGTGTAGAGATAAGAACCACATTCATTCAAATATATGTTAATTTCCAATCTAATATCTCAATAGATTGTAAATATTTTATACCAGAAAATGATCCTTCCAAATTCAAACAAACCTGCTACAATCAGTCAGTACATTCCAACTTTTGCAGATATAGTAGCAAGAAAAGGTAGTCACCCCTGAATGTGACCCAAGAAAAGGTGGTCAATGCATTGAAGCCACCGGCTAGTGACCAGCGACCAGCGACCAGCGACCAGGAAAATGTATCCCAGGAAAACATCAATCACAGGAAGTTACACTGACAAACAATCATTCTTTGTTTTCTTTCTTTGGTAATATTTCCAGAATTTCATCCATTGTCCTTAGCCTTTTTTCACATTTTCATTTGCAAATAATTAATTTGTATTTGTGACTTACAGATAAAAGAAAGTCAAAGTGCTTATGGTTCTTTTCTGGACAATGAGTTGGACAAGAAAGTACCTGTTGCATTTCAGCCATGAGAGCAACCATTTTTTCTTGAAACATTTTTTCTACTTCTCCTTTCATGTGTTCACGCTCCTCTTCCAGTTTCTTTTGCAAATCCTGATCCATATCTCTTTTCAAATAGGCAGCCATTTGTTCACGCTCTTCTTGCAACTTTCTTTCCATGTCAAGTTGCATCTCTTGACGCATACTTTCTACCGCTGAAGACACGCTAGCCGCTATGTTTGCCTGTTGTGTTTGATTCTTTTTAGTAGGCTTCTTACCATATCCTTTTCCCCAAACATATCCCGATTTCTCACCAAGAACCGAAGTTAAAATCTCATCTCCGGTCATGCGAAACTCGATCTCTTTGGACTGTTGTTAAACAACAAGTTGCTGGAGTTGTCCCTATAATAATACATAACCATTTACAACCATTGGTTAATACATTGAGCGTAACTTATAGTACATCAAAAAGGTAATATGACAGTGATTTCAGAAAATTACATGAATTTGTTCAGATTGTGGATCCAGCCATACACGTTCTCTATTAACATTCTTACGTGTATGTTGGATCTCCCAGATTTTATCTGGTGTCTCTTTTTCTCCTGTTAAAGGATTTCTCTACAATATCAAAAGGAAAAATATGTTTACATAACCATAAGATTATATAGAATGATATAAATAAGTATATGTAATAATAAGGGAACAAATATGATGTATCTTAACCGTAGATTCCTCTACTTCTGCAAATGATCTTGTACCACAACAATGTTTAGTTATTTGTTTTTCTCTATGTCTTTTGTTTCTCTCGCTGACGACCCGCACTTAAGTGAACAGATTAGGAAATCTCGAATCAATCAAACAATCAATTAATCATACACGCCGCGATCCTAATACAAAATAACTTCCATTTCTAACAAAGTAGACTTCCATTTACAACAAACCAGAATTCCACAATCCATATTTCAAAGCAAATGTGCAGATAGAAGTCAGTCTATAAGATAGAAACATCAAGTTGCAGGTTCACCATTCTGCATTTGAAATACGCTAGTCTAAGAAACTGCAACAGAGGTGCTATTACTTGGCTTGTCGATGACCAAAAATACTTGATATGATAAGAAAAACATCCAGGTCTGAGGGTGTATGGCAGTTATTTTTAAAGGTACAAAAATATGTTTTCTCAAAATAAATTTCAATTATGTGTTCGTTACCTTGAATTTATCACTGCCAAAATGTTCCACTAGGTGCTTCCAATCATCCAACTCAACATCCTCCGAACAATGCGACAATCTATCTTTATCATTGTTATAGCTTGAGTAGATAACATGTAATCGAGCTTTCCATGATCTAAAAAGTCGTTGCATAGTGCTTATCACAAAACCTTTCAACTTATGCTCTGGCAGCCCATTTCGAACTTTAAATTTATACTGCACATTTGTTAAACAAACAGAAACTGATAAATACTATTTAGTCTTAAAAAATAATATTAAAATACTGTTTGGTGCGCATGATTCACATCCAAGAACATAACCTAAGAAGTCAACTTCCAAGAACACAACCTGAGAACACAACATGTCATGGCTGCAGACAATTAAGGTTTGCAAATACTATACCAGGTCACCCCCGCAAGATACGAGTAAGATTTCTCCACACAGTAATGTAGATTGCCCAAAAAGAAGCATTCATCATCACAACCAATTTTTTATCGATTTGTGAAGATCCCATCACTTGTTATCCTCATTGATAACTAAACAGAGATTTTATCCAGAAAAAATATTTTCAATAATACAAAGACACGTCAACTAGTCAATCGAACACACAACACAGTTTACTAAAGCTCAAAGACCATGCAAGCTACTTTCCACATAGAATGTGACACAGTAATAGCCAAGTAAGATGCTTTTTAAGTTTAGATTTTGCTTTTTTATGAACATAAAAGAGAAAGAAACTAACATGTCATGGCTGCAGAAAAAGTATTTTCAATAATACAAAGACACCATAACTAGTCAACCAAACACATAACACTATTTACTGAAGCTCACAGAACATGCAAGATGCTTTCCATAGAGAATATGATACAGTAATAGCCAAACAAGAGAATGAAACCCATACAATATTAAAAGTCATTACCTTGACCCTATACAACATTGCTTCTCCATGTTTTAGAACTATGTTCCGCCAACTTCCATCTCTAAATGATACAGTGTATTGTAAATACCACAAAAAATTTCAAAACCATAGAAACTGAGAAATAAAGTATAATAGCCAACACATCGCTAGGCCTGTCAACATGATAATTTACTCTTAAAGAATATTATTAAACTAATATTTGATCTACAGGATTTACTTCCAAGCACACAACCTGTGAAGTCAACTCCCAACAGTACCTATGTTTTTCTTCTATTAATTAATTTTCTAATTGAACTTCGGCCTTCTTCTCCATAATAATTTTTAATCATATGTCTGAAATTCTTGAAGTTATTAATGTGGATCTATCATCTTTAGAAAATAAGGAGGCATGTTTATCATTCTTGGAAAATTCAAGGCTCAGATTTAGCTTTTTTATGAACATGAAAGAGAAAGAAACCAACATGTCAAAGCCGCAGACATGGTTTACAAATGAATGCAATACCAGGTCGCCCCCCAAGACACGAGTAAGTTTTCTCCACACAGTTATGTAGATTTTCCAGAAAGCAACATTCATCATCACAGCCTATTTTAAGGTGATTTATGAAGATCACGTCACTTGCTATCCTCATTGATTACTCAATACAGATTTTATCCCGAAAAAGTATTTTCAACCATACAAAGACACCGTAACTAGTCAACCGAACACACATCGCAATTTAGTGAAGCTCACAGACCATGCAAGATGATTTCCACAGAGAATATGATAAAGTTATAAAAAACAGAAACTAATCACAAATGTAATGTTCTAGACAAACTAAAAAATAAAGTATACAATTTGATTTTAAATTATTATAGTTTCCTATACGCAGGTGCAGGGGAAAAAGAATCAAGCATGCACTCATTAACATTTTGAAGAGTACGAGCAAGTTAGTATAGTGATTAGTCTAGAAGTACAGGGATGATGAGAAAAAATATTGGTGTGACAATTATAGTGCAGTGACTGTGGATATCAGTGGTGTAGTTAGAATTGCACCGGAAGCTATAGAAGTTCTAGTCTCAGGGATCGTGCCTCCAACCTTTGAACCAAAGGCAACTGCCTACCCCTCCACCAAACCTAGAGTCATGATCTATAGACCTTCTAAAAAATGATCAGCAAGTTTGAGGGGCCGTCAATGTACTCGATCATAGCAAAAAGACTTGAGGCTCAGATAAGTGATTAACCCAGACAATGAATTCTGACACTGCCATGACTACAAACCCGATAAAACGGGTTGCCCCGCCAAGATACAAGAATGAAACAACAATGCCAAGTTCTATATTCTCAATAACAATCAATCATCACAGCCCTATTATTTTCATTCCATTCTATTGTTATATGGTTCTGTTGTTGCTTTGCCAACGCAACCTCTGATAAATAGAGTATAACAGCCAACACATCATTAAGACTCTCAATGTGATAATTAACTATTAAAGAATATTATTAAAATACTGTTTGGTCTGCAAGATTCACTTCCAAGCACAACCTTTGAAGTCAACTCCCAACAGTAACTATGATTTCTTATATTAATTAATTTTCTAACTGAGCACTGACCTTCTTCTCCGTAATATATTTTAGTCATATGTCACGGGTAAGATTTCTACATACGTAATGTAGATTGTCCGGAAAGAAGCATTCTTCATGACAACCCATTTTCAGGTGATTTGTGAAGATCTCGTCACTTCTTATGACTTATCCTCATTGATAAATAAATACATATTTTATCCAAAAAAGTATTTTCAACCATACAAAGACACCGTAACTAGTCAACAGAACACACATCACAATTTAGTAAAGCTCACAGACCATATAAGATGACTTCAACAGAGCATATGATACAGTAATAGTCAAACAACTAGAAACTAATCACAAATGTAATGTTCTAGACAAACTAAAAAATAAAGTATACAATGTGATTTTAAATTATTATAGTTTCTCATACGCAGGTGCAGGGGAAGAAGAATCAAACATGTACTCATTAATATTTTGAAGAGTACGAGCAAATTAGTGTAGTGATTAGGCTAGCAGTACAGCGATGACGAGAAACAATATTGGTGTGACAATTATAGTGCAGTGAACGAGGATATCAGTGTTGTAGTTAGAGTTGCATCGGAAGCCATAAAAGTTCTAGTCTCAGGGATCGTGCCTCCAACCTTAGAACCAAAGGCAACTGCCTACCCCTCTACTAAACCTAGAGTCATGATCTATAGACCTCCTAAAAAATGATCAGCAAGTTTGAGGGGTCGTCAATGTATTCGGTCATAGCAAAAAGACTTAAGGCTCAGATAAGTGATTAACCCAGGCAATGAGTTTTCTGACACTGCCATGACTGCAAACCCGATAATACGGGTTGCCCCGCCAAGATACAGGCCTAAAACAACAATGCCAGGTTCTATATTTTTAATAATAATAAATCATCACAGTCCTATCTTTTTCTTTTCATTCCATTGTTGTATGGTTCTGTTGTTGCATTGCCAACGCAGCCTCTGAGAAATAGAGTATAACGGCCAACACATCGTCAGGACTCTTAATATGATAATTAACTCTTAAAGAATATTATTAAAATACTGTTTGATCTGCAAGATTCACTTCCAAGCGCACAACCTGTGAAGTCAACTCCCAACAGTTCCTATGTTTTCTTCTGTTAATTAATTTTCTAATTGAACATCGGCCTTCTTCTCCATAATATTTTTTAGTCATATGTCTGAAATTCTTGAAGTTATTAATGTGGATCTATCATCCTTAGAGAATAAGGAGGCATGTCTATCATTCTTGAAAAATTCAAGGCTCAGATTTAGCTTTTTTATGAACATGAAAGAGAAAGAAACCAACATGTCATGGCTGCAGACAATGTTTGCAAATGAATGCTATACCAGGTCTCCCCCCCAATACACGAGTAAAATTTCTCCACCCAGTGATGTAGATTTTTCAGAAAAAAGCATTCATCCTCACAGCCTATTTTAAGGTGACTTGTGAAGATCACGTCTCTTATTATCCTCATTGATAAGTTAATACAGATTTTATCCAAAAAAATATATTTTTCAACCATACAAAGACATTGTAATTGGTCAATCAAATACACAACACAACCTTCTGATCTGGAGTTAGATGCGCTACCATTACGCCATGGACGACAAAAGAAAGAATTTGAGACTTGGGTAAAATGAGAGAATGAACATAGTACCATGGCTGCAAATCATATTGATGTTGTAAGACAACCTACAAGAAGATGAGCAATTGTATCTCGACTCCTTTGTACGTACAGTCAAGATTGCTCGTCTATAACAAAGACTACGAAATTGTGTGGCCAAAGATAACACAAATCCCATGTTGAGGGCACGATCCCTGAGACAAGAACTTCTATGGCTTTCGGTGTAACTCTAACTACAACACTGATATCCTCATTCACTACACTAATTGTCACACCAGTTTTTATCTCCTCATCCGTGTACTGCAAGCCTAGTAACCTATTAAACATTAAACAATAAACTTTTCTCTGCAATAATTGTTGAATCAACATTCCCAATCTACATACGTGCAATCACAATAATAATACCGAAAGGTCTACAAATTCAAAAATGAACTTTCAGTTTACCCAAATAAAGAAAATGATAACTCACTGACAATTTTTAAAACCAAAAATTAACAAAATACAAAAAATGAATTAGTGAGAAACATAAATTGTACCTTCGGCTCTAACTCAAGAATTTTGAACTCGATTCCTTCGTCCTTCGATCGTACAAAATTCTATTCCTACAGATTTTCAAATAGATTAAAGAAATTGCACATGCAATCTAAAAAATTACATATATACCCAAAAGGGTTTTGACCACATACCTTGGAGCACAAACTTTGATAACCTTATTTGAGAAAAAATAAAAATTTCTAGGAAAGAGATATCCAGTTCCTGCGAAAAATCGAGTTAATAGAATTGCATGTGAAAATAAAAAATGGATATACACAAAGAAATCAATTTGAGAAATAACCTTAGAAAACACTATTTCAGTAAAGAGGAAATTTTTTAGGCATTTCGTCTATCAAATTAACCTAACCCATTTAAGAAATTTGAGATTTGAGCAAAGTTTTAACCAACAAATCTAAAAAATTTCAGCTAACCCATGTAGAAAATTTTGTTTCTACAATGGGTTTGAGATCTTGCTTGAGAAAAATGATGAAATGGTTCAGCAGAGAGACGATGAAGGTTAGCAAAGACGATGAAGGTTAGCTTGAGCTTCAGAAGAGGGAGAAATGCTGAAAGAGAAAAGAAATTTTCTTTCTTTTTTAATTGACTGAAAAGTATATGCATACTAGAAGTTTCCTATTCTTAAATTTTTAAACAATTAAATAAATTATCTTTAGTGGCGATGTTGTCGCCACAACATTAATTCAGAGACGACATCTTATTAGTCGTCGCTATAAAAATTGGAGCGAAAATTTTATTATTAGTGGGAACAGAAAATTTTATTTTAGAGGCGACAAAAATTATCCACCGCTAAAATATGATGTATTGCAGCGATAATAAATGTCGCCACTAAATGATATGTTTTTACAGCAACAATTTGAGTCGCCACTAATTATCGCCACTAGAAATCAGATTTCTTGTAGTGGTAGCATATGCTCTAGCAAAGGAAGGCGCAAAAAAAAAACTTTTTGAACAACTATAAAGTTTTTGTCTCCCCACCCCCTTTTTGTAGCCTACATTGTCTGGGATGATATGCTAGGAAAATGCTCCACTAGAACTGTTTCAAGTACTCAGACGCATGTTGCACGTCAAACTATGTTTGTATTAGAGTCGGATTGAGCTCACTCCCTTTGCTTTAATTAATGCATCTCTACTTTACCCAAAAAAAAATTAAAAGATATGTAATAGGCCAAGCCCAATTTTCCTAATTCTTACTAAGTTTAATTTTTTCTATTTGTTTCTTATAATTTGTTTTATTAACTGATAAAACTTTATTTCCTTTGTTAGGATCGAACGATATACATAACATGTCAAATAAAAATGTTTTAGCAAGGTTTTTTATAGGTTAATTTGAGATACGCATTTAAGTAAAATTAGCTGACTTTCCGATGGGTTGATTTGAGCGAATCAAACATGAATTGAGTTAATAATAATAATTTCACCCAAACTTGAACCGATTGAATGAGTTATTAGTTCATGGATTAACTCCAACACCCCCAATTTAATGAATTCATCGTGTTACATTATTTCAACGTCCGCCATATCCAATAGTTGTTTGACCCATATATGCTTGCAAGTCCACATAGATTGAAATTGCTAATTATTAATTCAAGTCAAAATATAATGAAATAAAAAAAGATGATGTAAAAAAATAAATTCTCAAAGATTGCTGGCCATTTTTCAACTTTATTTATTTAACTGGGCCCCATGTCCTATACCTCAACAAAAATGTCAATGTTGCACTCAATATATACAATGACCACTTAGGCAATTATTCATAAGTACAAGGTAGTTAATTAAGTCAATATTCAGACATGGAAGATGTTTAGATTATTAATATAAAAGCTGATCATCAAGTTAAAAAGGAAAGAATAAAGAGTACAAGGTACTGGAGAATGAAAAAACGAAGATGCACTTCAATTAGAGGAGATCTTCTTCCTTATTATCACAACTGCAGGTTATTCTTCTTCAGGTTTAATTTTATTTTTTTTTTCATTTTATACTTGGGGTTTGGTACGTACGAGGGTTCGGATAATATATTTTGAAAAATATTTTACAGAAAATAAGCCCTCTGATTTTTTGGTATTGGTTTCTAGAAAATGATTTATGTCGTACCAAACACACTCTTAAACTCAAATTCTTTTCGAGACAACATCTCATTATAAGTGGTCTGAAAATAGATACTTGCTATTTCTGAATTCCTCTTTAGTAGTTATTTTCCCCCTTTCATGTCTTTTGATAGACCTTTTGAAGTTAATTTCAATGTCTTTAATATAATATATATTGGACCAGAAAAGAGAGATATTACTATATGATAAACAAATTGTTAGCTAGCGCAGCTGCAAGCTAGCTAGGTTTCATGCATATTATATACTACTCTACTTGCGTCCCTTCGGGGACATCCAATAAAAAAAAATACCACTCCACTTGCTATGTTTCAGTTTATGTGTCTTAGTGATGAGAAATATATTTTAAGAAAGTAAAAGAAAACTATATGTCATTTGAATCTAATGATTTAAAACATGTTATTACTATACATAGAGGTTAAAATTGAAGAGTTACTAAATACTTAATATATATACAGAAAGTGACTTTCTTTTTTGAAAGACTTCAAGAAATGAGACACATAAATTGCAAAGTGTATCAAGTGTATGTATGTGTGTGTATATACTCACACTATGGCATAATTATCGTGAAGCCTAAAGGTAATTGGTGCACCAAACTTAAACTTAAACTCACCAACCAAAGCAAATATGGTTCCATTTGTGGTCTATACATGCATGCACTCAGATTTTAGTAGTACTACCTACATCTACGTACATGCACTATATATATATATATGTGTCACATGCAAGTACATTTTTCAATGCTATAATTAGAGTATAAATAAATCTGGAGGAAAATGTCCCTCAGTATTCACAAAAACAACAAATTTAGTGTATTCCCACAAAGTAGGGTCTGGGGAGGGTAAGATATACGCAGTCCATACCGATATTTCCGAAGAAGTAGAGAGGTTGTTCCGATAATGGCCCTCAGTTTTCAAAATGCTGATATCATCACTTCTGGCGGTGGCAGCACTTAAGTATCAAGCCAAAACCAAGGATCCTTTTGAAGCAAAACTATAGTCACTTGGGCCTTTATGCCAAAAAGACTCTTTATCCAAACTATTTTGTCAAATACCAACAAGTTTTAAATCTTTTGCCAAATACCCACTTAATTCCACCTCACCACCAACTTTTCCAACTTAACAATTTTAGCCCAAACCTTTATAATAATTCACTTTAACACAATATTTCCAACTTAATAAACTCACCCATAAGTTTCTAATAATACACTCCAACCCACTCCATCATCCACCACTATATATATAAAAATAATATCTAGGTTTCCAAAAATATTAAAAAAAATAATTTCAAAAGCTAAAAATAGAAAGTGGTTATTTTTTCCACCAAAAAGCTCCGATTCCGGCCACTTTTTCGGCAGTATTTTCCGGCGATCAGCTGTAAATTAGTCTACAAACATCATAAGATTGTCCATTGCATCCATTTGTTACCCCTATTTGTTTCCTATCTTCTCAAACACATTTTCCACCATTGTTAAAAAGCTTTAAATCACTCAGATTACTCAAAAACACTTTAGAAAGTGCATTACAGCAGCTCAGGCGACTCCAAGTTCATTTCTTTATTCCATAAACCCAACAATCATTGATTACAAGCAATATTTGCAATTTCAATTATTTGTACAAAAATCTGCGCAGTCATCGACCCGTCCTCGCCAGTCATCGACCGTGCATACAACACGACATAGACTATAAGCATAATCTATCATCGGTCGAAGCTTAATTCTAGGATGTCTATTGCAGAATTTGTTCTGGTTTCTAGTGATTTTATGGGAGAATGGGTGGAGACTTTGAAATGTTGGAAATGGAGATCATTTACCAAGGTGATAATTCTCATTTTTGTTCGCCGCAACAGTTCATACGACGAATTTGTTGTAAGCGTAATGTAGAGCGGGGATCTAGATTGCGCGCCGAGCGACGTGGTGATTAGTTATGTAATGCATTCGAGGGAAAAGGTGAATCCTACGATCATAAATAGCGATGTACGTGTGCTGACGTACATAATGGATGCTGATGCAGATGGCTTTAGGCCAATTTTGAGGATAAATATGGTTGAGAGGTCCATTGAAGGACCGCTGAATTCATTAGAACCCCCACCGCGGCGCCCGACAGTCGACGATGATTTGATCGACGATGATTTAAATGATTACGAGAACGATGTCGATGATACAATTAATATGGAAGAATATTCTATACATATGGAAGACTTTTCATCGGACTCGCAAGATGATGAAGAAGACCGTGAAACGGAATCACAAGCAGGACACTCCTTCACCGACGGAACCAATTTTTGTTGTGGTCAAACATTCGCCGATAAAAAAAAGCTGAAAATGCAACTAGAAGCAGCAGCGGCGAGGCAGTATTTTGATTATTATATGGAGAAGAGCTGCACAAAATTGATGAAGGCGCAATATTTATCTCGTGGTTGTGGCTGGCTGTTGCGGGCAAAAAAGTACGACACCTCAGACAGATTTCACATATAAAAGTATGTCGAGATGCACACGTGCGACATTGAAAATGCCACCCACAGGCACAAAAAAGTCTCATCCAAATTGATTGCTTTGGTATGCATAAATCATTTTCGGGATGGTAAGGGTCCAAGCATAAGAGAAATTCAAAGAATTGTATTTAAGAAGTTGCGCTGCAACGCAAGCTATTGAATGTGTTGGAAAGGAAGTGTAATTGCGAAGAACATCATTCGCGGGACACCGGAGCACGGATATGCTTGCTTACCGGCTTTTTCCCACATGGTGGAGTTATTGAATCCCAGGTCTTTTTACTCTATCTTGGTAAACCGGATGGATGGATCGTTCGTTTACTACTTCTTAGCATTCGAAGCTTGCATACGAGGATATGCCCACATGAGAAAGGTAATTGCCGTCGATGGCACATATTTATATGACAAGCACGGGGGCGTTCTGCTGAGCGCCGTTGCACAGGACAACGAAAATTATATATTTCCGATTGCCTTTTATGTCGTTGATAAAGAGAATAATGCTTCTTGGACCTTCTTCTTCCAAAAGCTGAAATCTATCATAGAAGATGAACCAGATCTATACGTCATCACCGACAGGCACATTAGCATCGTCAATACCTTCTCCCGTGTATACAGTCGTGCACATCACGGACTTTAAATGAGACATCTAGTTAAAAATCTTTGCGTAAATCAACACTGTGGAGAACATCTTTATCTATTCTATGCCGCAAAAAAGGCTTATTCCTTCGATGTGTTTAGCGATAATTTTGTGGAATTTAAGAGTAAATGCCCCGAGGCAGCTCATGTCCTTGAAAATGTGCTTGGTTTTGAAAAATGGAGTAGAGCACACTTTTCGGGCAATAGGTACGACGTGATGACCACAAACATCGCCGAATCGCTCAACTCGATTTTGATGGATGAACGGGAGTACTCCGTGTCGTACATATTCAATTTAATTGCTAAAAAATTTGGTGAAAAGTTTAGGGAGCGGCATGCATTTGTCGGTGGTAAAGAGAACATATTTGTGCCTTTTGCGGAAAGGATCCTAAGGGATAATAAGAGTGCGAGCAATTCCTTGTATGTGGGTAATCCAAACGGGGTTCTCGATGAGTATACGATGTTCGACAACGGCGTTACTGCCAAGGTCAATCTCTTAGAAAGGAGTTGTTCTTGTCGGAAATTTGACTTGGTGAAAATGTCGTGCGAACATGCGATGGCAGCTTTGCAAGCAAAGTACGGTGATGGCAAAGATTATGGTAAATCCATCTACGACTACTCTTCGCCAATTTATAAAGCTGAACGTTACCTCCTCGCATACTCGGAGCAATTAACGTGGTCCCTCTGGAGGCTGAATGGACTGTGCCACAGGAATTGGTAGACACCAAAATTTCTCCACCCCCGTACGATCCCAAACTTGGAAGGAAGAAAGTCAAACGCACTAAGAGAGTCGGTGAGACATTTAAGTCCAAAAGGAGGAATAAGTGTTCAATATGCAAGAAATTCAGACACAAAAGAACCACGTGTAGAATGGGCATCAAATCATAAATAGGCTTTTTTTTAGCTTCAGTTGTAAAGCTACTATTTTGGGGGATAAATGTGCATTTCTGTAGATTTTAACGTTCAGTTATTATCGACCTAAAGCCTTGTCTACGATAGACTATCTATAGTCTACGGTATATATAATATATGGTCTATAAAATATTATGTATTGATTATATTATTGCTGATCTAACATGTTATGTTGGTCATTTTCCCAATTTATCTCTCCAATCGATGCAACGAATCATTATTTTCCTTGTTTTCCGTTCCCATTTATTAAAAAGCTGCACAAAATGTCTCTTCACAAGGAAAAATAGCTAGTATATGCATACGAAATATTTTCTCTTGTCAGACACGTCGACCTACCATTGGGTGGATAAATGAACGGACGCAATCTACAAGTCGATAAGTACAGGCCCTCTTTCTACGCAACTCTTCAGTTTTCCCTAAATCAAAAATATCAGAAATCGCCTCTTCTTCTTCTTCTTCATCCAAATAAAAAAAATGCCTCCAAGAAGGATACCTCTGCGCCCAATCAGACATGTGCCTTTGAGGCACTACGACCTCCTCCTTCTAAGGAATGATTTGGACTGGCTTTTCTATGGGCTGGGTCAAGACCGCATCTACCTGGAGCGGGAGCTCCGTCGAATTGCTCATTTCTTGAGGAAAATTTCGGAAAGGCTCAGAATGGAAGTCCCTGACTACATCACCCCCCCACCACCACCATCCCCATAATTTAGTTTAAATATTTTATTTAGTATATGTTTTTAAGTTTTTTTGATTTGTTCATTGCTGAAGAAGCTTTCTTTGTAGGATCTTGTTAGAAGAAAGCTTCTTCCATTTTTCCCTTTTTGATGTAAATTTTATTATGTAATGTAATGAACAATTTTAATACAACTATGTTTCAGTTTCTTTTAACATTGTGTGTTTGCCATCTTTGCTCTGATCCCTTGTTTGAAAACTCGAATCAAATATGTCTGCCTTTTCAAGTTACAGTATTGTGGCTTGACTAATTTCCTGAAGAATAAAATCTAATATTTAGATTTTATACAAAGTATTTCGTCGACTGTACATATTAGTAGATTGTAGACTACATGAATCGATGGATCATCGGGTAAACTAAAACAAATAATAATAGATTTTTAAAAAATACTTTAATTTTAAAAGATTTAAACAGATTATCACATGTTATGTGGCTGGTGGAAGAAAATAATTAAATTAAAAATGATTTAAATAGATAATCACACGTTTTGGAAATTATGAAAGACAATTATTAAATTAAAAAAAAATTAAATCAGTAATAGTAACATGCATTTTGGGCTGGTGGAAGAAAATAATTAAATACAATATGATTTAAATGGATAATCACATGCTTTGTGGTTGGTGGAAGAAAATAATTTAATTAAAAAGGATTTAAATAGATGATGTTGGACTGGTGGTGACACTTAATAGACCGTCATATATCATGCACTAAGTCCTCCATCAATCAGTCTGATATATCGTAGACTTTCAAGTTTATTATCGCATCGACTGATATCATTATTATGCGAAGACCATGGTGATCTATGTACACAGTTATACACCATCACTTGAATGTAGTTAAAAAATAATTAAATAAATTATAAATAAATGTGGTGTGGATTTCTACACATGTTAATGAGTGTAAACAAGTCACATAGTAATATTAAATCTTAGACAAATTAGGGAGGGTGAATTAAGAAGTGTGTGGATGGGTAGTGGTTGAATGCTCAATATCGTAAGAGTAATGTTTCTCAAAGCACAAGTATGTATTGAGGATGATAAATGTTTTACCACTATCAATTGCACACACTCTTTTGATTTAGGGGTGGTGATGAAAAAAATATGTGGAATGTGTAGGCATCAAATACAATACATATCCTATATACATACTTATTCTTTGTTTAAACATTACTCTTACGATATTGAGCATTCAACCACTACCCATCCACACACTTCTTAATTCACCCTTCCTAATTTGTCTAAGCTCTAATATGATTATGTGACTTGTTTACACTCCTTCGCATGTGTAGAAATCCACACCACATTTATTTATAATTTATTTAATTATTTTTTAACTACATCCAAGCGATGATCTATAACCTTGTACATAGATCATCGTGGTCTACGCCTAATCATGATATCAGTCGATGCGACAATAAACGTGTAAGTCTACGATAGACTATACTTATCGATGGATGACATAGTTCATGATCTACGACAGTCTATTAAGTGTCATCACCAGTCCAAGATCATCTATTTAAATCATTTTTAATATAATTGTTTTCTTCCACCGGCCCCAAAACATGTGATTATCCATTTAAATCATATTATATTTAATTATTTTCTTCCACCAGCCCTAAAACATGTTACTATTATCTATTTAAATTTTTTTTAATTTAATTATTTATTTTTTAACTACCTCCACGTGATGGTCTATAGATGTGTACATAGATCACGGTAGTCTACCCATAATTAGGATATCAGTCGATGCACTAATAAAGGTGTAAGTCTATGGTAAATCATACAAATCGATGGCTGACATAGGTCATGATCTACGACAGTCTATTTAGTGTCATCACCAGTTCAAAAGAGAAAAATTACTTTTTCAACGGTTAAAAACGGCTACTTTTGTAAGCCATCAGTGTGAACACTTTATTTTTACTTCATATATAAGGTGTACATCACTCCTTATTTTATTTCATCAACTTTATTTTAGTTTTAAAAATTTTACAATGTCGCAAGCATCTCAATCATCCAATTCTTAAAATACTCTAATTTGTCATTATGGGAATGCGGCTGTCTTGAGGACCTCACGCACGGATTCAAATTCAGGTTGCAAATTTTATAATTGTACCATTGCAAAGGTGAGGTGTGCGTGTTTTTTTTAAAAGTTAAGTTAATGGTTATGTAATTATTTTTTTCCGAGGATAATGGCGCATGCTCGTTTTCAAATGGCTTGATAAGCCATCACCTCCATCCAGTCCATCAATGTTTATTCCGGAACTCGAGACATCAAATTTTCAAGGCTTGGCAAACTTTAATCTACTACAAAGGCTCCAACAATGCGAAGAAAATAAAGATTTTCTCATGACTTTGTTCAAAGAAGCCGAAGAACAGAGGGATCACTTTAAACTATTGCTACATGACACCCAAATAGAGAGGGATCAACTAAACAAAAATTAATTTTGGCCGAAGAAAGAGAGAATGTCCTAAAATGATGTTATGTGTTATAATGCTAGTATTCGTTCTTTGAAAAAGTGTAACATGGATGCAGTGATATTGAATAAATAATAATAGTTCTACTTTTGTATAATGTTAAATACTATTTTTGATAGAACCATAGTCGATTAAACAACACTTCAACTTAAATTCGACCAGCAGGGTAATGATACACTATGCATACGGTATATGGAATATTAAGTATGCATTCTATGATATCAAGCATACAATGTACCAACTATGACCACACCCTGCATATTCAAATTCCATGCCACAAATCAGTTTGATAGAAATAGATTCTGCTCAGAATCATAACAAGTTTCGTAAAATAATAGAATAATTGTCATATCCTACCACCAGATCCTTCAAACTTCATATTTGTGAAATAAAAAAAAATTGTCATATCCTAACAACTCATCATTTAACTACAAATTAAACATCTTAGCATTTAAATGTCTTTTTCCCTAAGTTCCTCATCAACACAAGTGTTACTGTTGATTTCATCAACAATGTCCATGACCACATCTGTTTGGACAGCTTCAACTTCTTTTTTCTCAACAATTGAAGCTGCTTTTTCATTCTCACCTTCTTCTCCTTCCTTTTCAGCATGTGTATCAGCTGTTGCTTCTTCAGTTTCCTTTTCTTCCACACCTTCTTTTCTTACTTTATCTGCAGTAGCTGTTTCTTCCTCAACTTCAGCAGCTGTTTCTTCCTCAGCTTCTTCTTTTCGTTCACCTGCTGCTTCTTGCTCAACTTCTTCTTTGTTAGCTTTGTTGTTAATGCCCAGGGAAATCCGAATAGAGCATAGGATACCTTCTGCTTCTCATCAAATACTTCCTTCTGCTTCTTCACGTCACTTTTATTCTTCAGATAGTCCATGGTCAGTTGAAATGTTTCTTTGCCCCACGGATACTTCTCGAAGAAACTCAAAGAGTCGACCATTCGAATCAGTTTTGTGTCAACAACCTTCATCGAATCTTTCGCAAGCAACATAGTGTGCAAGAACCACAGTAGACAACACTTGAACTTCTGGTCCTCGTTCAACTTATTCCCTCTGATTAGGTGTAACAAGTTGACCGTCGTGATGTTTTTATTTTTTGTCACCTTAAAACAAAAATTATCCCCCTTTGCTAACACCTTCTTCATTTTTTATTCACTGGGGTATGATGAGCAGTTCAGCCCCGTGATCAAACAAAACTCTTTCAAGCCAAATTAGGCAGGCTTGTTGTTAACGCAGAACCACATCTCATGATGCATCTTATCGTTCTTAACGCGTCACAACAACAAATAATGGACCAACTTCCCATTGAACTTGAGATGTTCCGGCAGGTTTCTCAGGTGTCCAAAATAGGATCGCTTGAATCTTTTCTTCAATTCTTGGTCGACAAAAATTTGCTTAAATTCTCGATAAGCATCCATTCTTAATCTGACCGATATCTTTGCCGGGAAAGATCCGAGCTCGCCAATTATTGTTCGAAGGTCATTCCGTTCCACGAAAATGCACCTTGAAAGATATGGCACGGACAAAAAATCATTATCCCCATCATCACTATTACTCCCACTTCCCTCGCACTCTTCACTGTCACCACTTGCACTCCGCTTGGCAACATCTTCACTAGAATCGACGTAGTCGCTTAGCTCCTTTAACTCCAAATCTAATTCGGACACCGACTCTTCAATTTTCTTTATTTTTGACACTTTTTCAACTGCCCCAACTTTTCTTTTTCTACTACTACCAGTGGTATCGTCTTTCTGTTTAGGAATAACACTTTTTCTATCCATTTTCAACACAGTCTACACCTAAAGAACAAATCTCTCATTTTCAGTTCATAGACCACAAGTCTATCAACAAAAATAACTCAATGATCAAATGAAACCCCCTCCCCCCAACAAAAAAAATTTACAAACACCCCATCATTAAACAGTTCACTACACAAACATACAATAATTGAACCAAAATCGAACATGCAAAATATCAAAACACAACAATTGTTAAAATCAAACTAGTGCACCTAATCAAACTAATTAGCTATTAATATTTCAATTTTCACTATTTCAGCAATCATGTTTTAAAAGAATTTAATACGTCTGAAAATTGAAATATATCTAGGGCATTCTCATTTCATAGACCACGGGTCTACGAATAGAACCGCGGGTCTACAGACAGAAACAGGACGCTGTTCAAATAAAAATGCCAGAATAACTCTTCAAACAACAATTATACCACCATTCAACACTTCGTTGCTAAAAAAAACACGATTAAATCAAAACACCAAATTCAAAAAAAAAAATCATACATCACTACCAATCGATTAGCAAAAAAGAAAAACCATTTAAATGGATCTAGAAATGATCGAAACTCGATTTTAACTAACCTTGGAAGCAACAACGCCCCCTTAGCAGCTGCAGACGAAGAACGTACGAAAATGGCGTTTTTGGGAGAAGTTGTTTGAAAGCGGGAGTTGGGAATTGAAGAGGAGAGAGAGAGAGTTTTTTTTTTTTGGATATTGGAATAAGTGGAGGGGGTTAGGTGTATTATATTAAATTTGTAAAGTTGTATAAATGATGAATTGGTCCCTTGGCCCACGTGTGGGTCCCACTTTTTCCAATTTTTACACCCTAAAACTAAAAAATAAATCAAAAAAAAATTAAGTAGGTATTTAACAAAATAATTTTGCAAAAGTTCTTCTTTGCCAATTATTCCCTAGTCACTTGATGCTTCCTTGTTTCTTTTTTTCTTTACTGCCTAATACTTATATTGGGGTTGCTCAAGAATAATTATTCTCCAATATTTATTAGCCGTGTGGCTTTGGTTTTTGGAGCTCTCTCTAGTTTCTCTCTTCCTTCCACCTAATTAATTAATAATAATAATATACTCTTATGCTATTGCTTTTGTAATATACCTTTCCTCCCGATTTTGCAATGCTTTAAAACTATTTTCAAAATAAATGATTTTTTTTCTAAATAAGGAGATCCAACACGGTTAAAATGTAGATAAAGTGTTATTAAATATTTGTTAAATAAAAAAATATGTCATTGTTTTTTAGGTTGATTAAAAACTTAAAAATTCTGTCATATAAATTTTGATTGAGGCCTTATATATTTTTGAATACTCTTTACCGGTGCTACTATAATCTTCCCATGTATGAAAAAATTTACACTCCTAGACAGCTAGTAATTAGTATATATGTCACCAAAATAAGAACTCCACACACACACACACACCCCGCCCCCTATTTACGATTTACGAAGCACAAATTTCCAATATATTGAACCACCTATCTCCTTTGGGCATTAGAGAAAACTAATCAACGAAGGGTGATATAAGTGAGATATAAATTCCAATATGCAGGAATTATTGATAAGATGTCCTATATAGAAGAATATAACAAGCGTCATCAATGGATTCTCGTCCATGCAGCCACTAGTAGTTGTTTTTTTTTTTTTTTTCTGATTCAGAGACATCTAAATTTCCTAGCACCATAGAGAAATCTGAAGGGTTAAAGATTCAGGTCTTGAAGAAATATCTATTTATCTCTTTACTTCACAATCATATCCATATATCACTCAGCGGCAAATCACCTAGGATTTGAACTTGGAACCTCAAGATACATTTTGAACCACTTGAACCATTGAGCCGACCTCTTGCCTAAGTGTTTGGGAGATTCAAAATCCATATATTTCTATATATATAAGAAGGAAATGACCTCATATATACAATGTAATTTTTTGGCGAAGAATTTAGGCGAACACCCTCCGGAACCCTAGATCCGCCTAATATCACTAGATTAGAGTAGTTATCTCATCATGGAATCGAAGTACTAATTAGCTCATGAGTCATGGCCACTCTTTTGATTTGCAACAACAAATGCTATTCCTTGATTCCATGTAAAGGTCCTTTTGGGAACTACTTTAAAGAGAACTCTTTCTTTTTTATAACATATAGTCTTTAGTGTTTGATTTAGCACGTCAAACGACCAAAGCATTTATTTATAGGATCGATAAATTCCAAACTAATTTTATATATACTGAAAGTGTAAAAAGATTATACGTATTATCATAAGTACTGATCATTGATCAAGTTGGGGATAATTGCAACTCGATTATTCTTTTTCTTACAAAAGTAGACCAGAATTATTGCTCAAACAGAGGGTGAAAGTGTAAGGTTAAAAAGACATAATAAAGAGGAACTTTGCAAAAGCAAGGGCAACAACCAAATCTTATTTTTGGCCTTTCTTAATTTGAACCAAGTAATAAAATATCTATGGGTGAATCACTTGGTGCGAATAATTTTGGTTTCATTTTTATTCAGATTCTTTCAACCCCCAGTGGTCGTCACTAGTCACAAACTCCATTTCTGTGACTTATAATAATTGCTAGTTTTGAAAGTGTAAAAGATTACTACTTACTAGCTACAGCTACTTAAGGTAATGGTACTGATTCTAATCTTATTTGCCAAAGTAAAAGATGATATCGACTGATAGGAATATTCTTATAGTCCCATCACGTCCCATTTAATTATTTACTTTACAACAACGATTCTTTGATTTATAATTAATGGTGTACATTGTTATCTGTTAAGGCATAATTGGAGGTAATTAAACAAAACAACCTCAAGCCTATATCCTGGACCTAATCGATCATAACTCATAAGTTATAGCATGATTCAATCATATTCGGAATTGACTCTTATAATTTGGTGGCATTACTATTGTCACACCCCTTTTTCGCTCGAAGGGATCGAGTCGAAGGGTTTTTCCAATTAAAGTGACGATATTGAATAAAGATTAATTTAATCGCCACTTGGAATTGAGTTATGGTGTTCCAAGTCACTTTTTTGAATCCCTAATCAAAAGGAAATGACTCTTTATTATGGTCTGCGAAAACAGAAGACCGGGTAAGGAATTCTGTTGACCGAGGAGAAGGTGTGAAGCACCCCTCGAGTCCCGTGGTTCTAGCACGATCGCTTTTATTGACTTATCTTGACTTAAACTAGTTTGAAGAATTATGTTAAGGCCTAGATTGCTCATTTTTATTATTCTAAAAACTCATTTATTATCTTATTTTAAATAAATCGGTGAAAAGTTAGTTTTGAAAAAATATTTGTCAAGGTGCAATATTGCATCCTTGAATTTAAAATATCTCGTAAAGATGCGTATGCCGCATTCTTAATTGAGATGAACATTTTTAAATATATACTTAAAATTTGTTTAATATTAAAAACATTGATATAAAATTTTTATAACTCATAACAATTTTATATTTTAAAATACTAATTAATCTTAATAGTAAACCTAAACAATATTCAATTAAAGTATTCAATTAATTCAACGAATAATTAAGTTTTATTAATAATAATGAAATAAAAAAAATATAATAATAGTAAAAATAAAAATAATAATAAAAAAATAATATTACAAATACATAAAATCAATTTTATTTAATTACATAATTTAAATTAAATTTAAATAATCATCAAATCAAATAATCTTAAAACAAACATCACATAAACTACAAACATATAAATTATAAGAAATAAATTTTCCTTGAATCCAACATTATCAAAAACTAAACTTTTCTTTCTTAAAATAAATAAATAAAGATAAAAATAAATTAGTCACAAATTAATTAACAAAAAAGAAACATGATCTAATACATAACTGAAAAATACATAAACCTCTCTTTATCTTTTCTTTTATATCTTTAAAAAAAAATGCTAAGAATAGTTCTATATAATGGTACGACGGAAAAGAGGAAGGCTAAGCGATGCGGGTAATGGAAGGGGATGGTCGACGGGATTTTGGGGAGAGAGGGGATCAACGGCGTGGGGGAGGGAAAGATGGCGGTGTCGGCGTCGGCGCATGTGGCGCCACGGCAAATCAGGGAGGGAAGGGGTGTCGCCGGCAAGCAGCAATGGGGGAAAGGGAGGGGGAAGGCGATTCTATCGTTGATAGGGGTGGTGCTGGTGGCGGAGGAGAGGATGACGCTGGCACATGATTGGCATTTTCATGGTTTTTTCAGTGTTGATTGGTCGATTTTCGGTCAATTTCCGACGAGAAACTCGTCGAAAAATTCAAACTATGAATTTATCTCTTCTTCGTCAATCTTTAATATTTTTTTTCACTCTCTCTCGTTTCTGTTTTATGCACCATTCCAGTATGTACAGTAAAAAATGAAAAAGAGGAAAGTATGGCATGCTTTTCAATGAAAGTAAATATCTGGGTGTATATGAATTTCATAGAACAGTGTATGTCTGCATAAATTTTTTTTATTTAGCAAGACATTATTTAACATATATATTGTTCAAATTCTTAATATAAGATGATAAAAGATTCACGTAAGTAAAAAGCAAACATGCATATTGAGTAAAGTATTAAAATTATTAACATGAATTTAAACATGATTTGATTTATTATAAAATTTATATAATAAATAACACAAAATAGAATAGGAACCTCTAATAAATTAATTCAACTGATGAATAAAGCAATCTCGACACCATATATTTCAAGCAGAATACCAGAACTTCAACTTCACCCTCCTTCTCTCCTTTTTGTCTGATCTCTTTTTTATTATCTGAAGTTTTCTTCTGATTTTTTTCTCTGTTTTTATCTGATAGTCTGATGATAGTGAAAAGTACGTATTTGGGTGAATAGTCCTTTAAATAGGGGATTGTTGAGGGGGGGGGGGGGATATGGGAAGAGTAGTTTTTACTAGATAAGATTTTTGAATTTGAAAAATATTTTTTTTGAATTGAAGACAATAATAATAATAATAATAATAATAATAATAATAAATAACTATGATAATAATCATAAATAAAATAATAATAACAATAAATATAATAATAATTAATTAATTTTATATTAATCAAAACATGAGAATAATTTATAAATAGACAAAAATAAATATAACAAAATAGTATTAAAACTACTAATTTATTGGTTAAAATTTAGAATAAATAATATATTTTTATATTATTTTTAAAATTAGAATAAAAATATAAAAAAAATCTAAAAATTAACTTTATTTAGTTATTTACTTTTTAACTAAAAATTTGTTAAAATAAAAATAAAAATAAGAATCAAAATAATATATGATTAAATATATAAATATAAAATATTTAATATCGACAAACAAGTTAAAATTTAGGGAGGATCAAAAATCACGTGTCTACATTTTTGCCCCTCTGTGTGAAATCTCAGAGAGTTTTCATACAAAGAAGTAGACAAGATATGATTTTTAATCCTCCGATTATTTGAAAACTAAGAATAAAATAAACTTAAAATTGAAATAAAAGGAAAAATGTGACCGAGTCCTTGTTTTGGACATCCTACCTATCCCGGATTATAAGGGAATCAGGTCATAAGTAGTTCAAAGGTAACATAATGAGAGAAAGAGTGAGACGTGAAGTGAGATTCCGTCGAGTTTTCGGTTGACGACTTCTGCTTTTTTACATCAAATGACTAACAAAATCAAAAATGAAAAATACAAATGAAGAGTGCAATCTTTAGAATCTTGATTCAAGTCTTCATGACTTGAACTCAAAAATTCACCTTATTCTTCAGGCGGGCTCCTGGACTTCTAATCTCTTCACCCTGTTCTTCAGGCGGGCTCCTGAACTCAAAAAAAATAGTGAAAAAGAAAAATACTATCTCATTCTTCAGGAGGGTCCTGAGCATAAAAAATAACTTCTCATTCTTCAGGAGGGTCCTGAGCATAAAATAAATTTTCATTCTTCAGGAGGGTCTTGTCCCATTCTTCAGGAGGGTCCTGAGCATGAAATAAATTCTTATTCTTCAGGAGGGTCCTGAGCATAAAATAAATCCCCATTCTTCAGGAGGGTCCTGTCCCATTCTTCAGGGGGATCCTAAGCATAAAATAAATTCTTATTCTTCAGGAAGGTCCTGTCCCATTCTTCAGGAGGTTCCTAAGCATAAAATAAATTTCCATTATTCAGGAGGGTCCTATCCCATTCTTCAGGAGGGTCCTGTCCCATTCTTCAGGAGGGTCCTGAGCACAAAATAAATTCTCATTCTTCAGGAGAGTCCTGTCCCATTCTTCAGGAGAGTCCTGAGCAGAAAATAAATTCTCATTCTTCAGGAAAGTCCTGAGCATAAAATAAATTTCAGTTTTTCATGAGGGTCCTGTGCAAAAATTAAATTCCCATACAACACACATAAAATTTTTTCCCCAGTTTGTACTGTAAAAATTTACGTGTCACTGGATCTTGATATATCTTGCAAAGAGTAAAGTTTACCATGACCAATATCCAACATCGAATGTTGTAACCATGCTTATTGCGTTGACAAAAATGTGAAATCGCATCCTTTGTCTGAAAACTTTAGTGTGAAAAAGAATATCCATCTCTGTTTCAAACAAAGAAAAATTATGAGTTCTTAAGAACATGTGGTGGTTGATTTGTGGCATTTGGATTTTGAAGTGGCCGCTCTTGCACTTGTCATGCTCAACTCCTTTTCCAATCTTTGACAAATATTCACTGAATTGTCATACTTCTGACTCCGAGTTTCGACTACTGAGTCCTCAACTCAAATTATATTTCTGTTGTATGATGCTTCTGAGTTTAACTTCCAATACATCCCTTATATTTTCACGAGTTTAAAATGGTCAAATCATAATCATCTTGAGTACCTTACTTTTACTTTGAAACGTTATCTATGCATCGACCCTTTGTCTTGCTTTGTACCCTTAAAGGAGTTGGTAGCGAGTTTGTAGTCCTTTCTCACTTGACCTGATGTGAATTTGACTCAAAAAACAACAAAATTTTTTCGTTTGATGACAAGGACACAAAAAATAAAAAATTAAAATAAAACAAAAAGAAAAAGACAATAGACATCTCTTTTTCAAAACAAAGAGGAAACTTAACTGAATGTGGAAACCGATTATCGTGATTATGACATGCATTTTGAATCAAACAACCAGATCTACCCATACCAATCATTTTTCAACTTTTGCCCACTTATTGAGTTTGAAACTGAGCCATTGTTGAATTTATTCACTCTAAATTACTATCCTCCTTTGGCTTGTGACACCTCAATGGGTTTTTGCCATTGAGCCTATCTCATTTTTATCTCTTTCTCAACTCACTGTCGTCTTATGGTGCCCGAAAGGATTTTCACCAATAAAACTCTCTCATTTTCATTTTTTTTTTCAGAAAATAACACCCAAAATATGAAATACCATGTACTCATAACATATTTATCATTGACATTCTCAAAGATCGATCTGAAGGTCTTTCTTTGATTGTAACTTGACTTTTGGAAAGGGGTTAGAAAGAAAAGGCGGCATGAGGTTCGAAAATTTACATAATCATTAGGTAAAACATTCAACTTTTGGAATCGATTCTTTTTAGAAAATAAACTTTTGCCCCAGTTTTCTGGGTATTTGAATTTTCTCTTGGTTGGACCGAACCCCGGAGTAGGGCTGCCTATGTATCTTGTCATAGCAAGAATCAGGTCAAACGTAGTTCAATCTTTTAAAGTGCAAGTACAAAACATACATAATATAATTATACATGAATATCATACATAGTATCTTTTAGCTGCATCAGCATTGATTGACATTCCTTTCATTTTGCCTTCTATATCAGTCAGATATAATGCGCCATTAGGTAACACTTTCTTCACCATGAATGGTCCATGCCAATTAGGAGAAAATTTGCCTTTGGCTTCAATCTGATGAGGAAGGATGCGTCTTAGTACTAACTGACCAACTTCAAAATGTCTGTGACGCACCTTTTTGTTATTTGCTTGTGCCATTATCTTTTGGTATAGTTGTCCATGACATACTGACGTCAATCTTTTTTTATCAATCAAGCTTAATTGCTCTAAACGAGTCTTGACCCATTGGTCTTCATCAATTTTAGCTTCCACAATTACCCGAAAAGATGGAATCTCAATCTCTGCAGGTATAACTGCTTCAATTCCATACACTAACAAGTAAGGAGTTGCACCAATTGAATTTCGAACTATAGTAAGATAACCCAACAAAGCAAAAGGTAACTTTTCATGTCATTGTCGGGAACCCTGCACCATCTTGCGAAGTATTATCTTTAAATTCTTGTTGGCAGCTTCTACAGCCCCATTTTCCTTTGGGAGATAAGGAGTAGAATTTTGATGCATAATCTTATATTGTTGGCATATTTCTTACATCAAATGACTGTTGAGATTTGCAGCATTATCGGTGACAATTATCTTCGGAATGCCAAACCGACAAATGATGTTGGAGTGAATAAAATCAACTACTAATTTCTTGGTCACTGACTTGAAAGTCACTACTTCTACCCACTTTATAAAATAATCAATGGCTACCAAGATGAACCTATGTCCATTCGAGACTTTTGGTTCAATTGGTCCAATTACGTCCATTCCCCAAGCCACAAAAGGCCATGGAGCAGTCATTGTATGTAACTCGAATGGATGAGAATGTATCAAGTCTCTGTGTACTTGACATTCATGAAATTTATGAACGAAATTGATGGAATCACGCTCCATGGTTAGCCAATAATAACCTGCTCGGAGTATTTTCTTTGCCAAAACATACCCACTCATGTGTGGTCCACAAATCCCAGAATGTACTTCAGTCATGATTTTTGAAGCTTCTTTAGTATCACACACATCAGAAGTCCCAAATCAGGAGTCCTCTTATACAAGATTCCTCCATTTAAGAAAAATCCACTAGACAAACATCAAATGGTTCTCTTTTGGTTACCATTGGCATGTATAAGATATTTTCCAATCTGAATATATTCTTTGATATCATGGAACCATGGCTCCCCATCAAGTTCTTCCTCAACCAGATTGAAATATGCATATTGATCATGAATCTGTATATGCAAAGGGTCAATATAAGTTTTGTCAGGATGTTGAAGCATCGAAGATAAGGTCGCCAAAGCATCAACAATCTCATTATGAGTTCTGGGAATGTGTTTGAACTTTATTGATACAAATCATTGACAAAGATCTTGCAAACAACCTCTATATGGTAGGATTTTTGAATCACGAGTCTCCCAATCTCCTTGGATTTGGTGGACTAATAAATCTGAATCTCCTGATACCAACAGTTCTTGGGACCCCATGTCAATGGCTAATCTCAATCCCAGAATGCAAGCTTCGTATTCTGCCATATTATTGGTATAGTAGAACCGAAGTTGGGCTGTTACAGGTTAATATTGTCCTGATTCAAAAATAAGAATTGCTCCTATCCCCACTCCTTTTACATTAGCAGCTCCATCAAAGAACAACTTCCAGCCTGAATGGCAATCTTCAAAAACAAACTCATCAACATACAATACCTCTTCATCTGAAAAATAAGTCTTCAATGGTTTATACTCCTCATCAATAGGATTCTCAGCTAAATAATCTGCTAAAGCTTGAGCTTTCATTGCAGTTCGTGTCACACAGATAATATCAAACTCTGTGAGCAACATCTACCATTTCTCGAGTCTGCCTGTGGGCATAGGCTTCTGGAAAATGTACTTTAAAGGATCTATACGAGAGATGAGGTAAGTAGCATAAGATGATAAGTAATGTTTCAACTTTTGGGCTACCCAAGTTAAGGCGCAACACGTCTTCTCAAGAAGAGTGTACTTAGCCTCATAAATGGTAAACTTTTTGCTAAGGTAGTATATGGCCAGTTCTTTTTTGCATGTAACATCATGTTGACCCAATACACAGTCGAAAAAATTATCTAACACAGACATGTACAATATCAAGGGTTTACCTGGTTCTGGAGGAACCAGAATAGTTGGATTCGACAAGTACTTCTTAATTCTGTCAAATGCCTCTTGACATTCTTCAGTCCATTCAACTCTAGCATTTTTCTTCAACAACTTGAATATTGGCTCACAGTTGTCGTAAGCTGAGCAATAAATCTACTGATATAATTCAGCCTTCCAAGTAAACTCATCACCTTCATTTTGTTCTTTGGTGGAGGTAAATCTTGGATAGCTTTTACTTTTGAAGGAACTAACTCATTGCCACGTCGACTGACTATAAAACCCAAAATTTTTCCTGATGGAACTCCGAATACACAATTTGCTGGGTTAAGTTTGAGATTATACCTTCAAAGCCTTTCAAAGAATTTCTCAGATCTTTGGTATGGTCAGCCTGCTCTCTTGACTTAATGATCACGTCATCCACATAAACATCAATCTCTTTGTGCATCATGTCATGAAACATTGTGGTCATTGCCCTCATATAAGTTGCTCCAGCATTCTTTAGTCCAAAAGGCATGACTCGATAACAATATGTCCCCCATGGCGTAATAAATAATGTCTTTTCTGCATCTTCTAGATCCATAATGATCTGGTGATACCTCGCATAACAATCCACAAAAGACGCAAGATCATGTTTGGCACAATTATCCAACAAAATATGAATATTGGGAAGTGCAAAATTATCTTTCGGACTCGCCTTACTTAGATCACGATAATCAACACACATCCAAACTTTGTCGTCCTTCTTTGGAACAGGGACAGTATTTGCCAACCAAGTAGGATACTGGGCCACTCGAATGACTTTAGCCTCAAGTTGCTTCGTAATTTCCTCTTTAATTTTTACACTCATATCAGTTTTGATCTTTCTTAGCTTTTGTTTGACAGGAGGGAAAGCAGGATCAATTGGCAACTTGTGAACTACCAAATCAATGCTCAAACTAGGTATATCATCATAAGACCACGCAAAGATGTCTTTATACTCATGCAAAGCTTCAATTATAGCTTTCTTTTGTTGTGGTTGAACATGTACACTTATATTAGTCTCTCTAATATTTTCATGATCTCCTAATTGATCGCCTCAGTTTCTTCCAAATTGGGATTTGTCTTATTCTCAAACTGTTTGAAATCTTTATTTATATTCTCAAATGCTTCTCCTTTATCGTATTCAACTTCTTTATTCATTATTTCATAATTAGATTGGGTTTTTAAATCTGGTTGACAATTCTTCATGCATGTCATATCATTAGAATCGGTATAGAAAGAACTGTATGATAGAAAATAAATAAATAAAAATCAGACTCAAAATAAAATGAAGGAAAACTACGCTTTATTAAAAACATAGATAGAAAAAGTTTTAACCTAAAATACCAAGTTTAAAGTTCTGAATTACAGTCCTAGAATGATTCAAATTACAGGAGTAAAAACAAACAAACTACTAGGACTATAAGAAAAACAAACAAACTACCAATACTCCTTTATAATAGGGAGAAGAGTGGCCTCCCAATTGTTAAACTAGATATCAGGGCCGACAAACTGCACATCTGCTTTGCTAGTACCTTCCCCAATTTCAACCATATCAGCTTCAATGAACATATTCTGAAAAAGGCCAATCAACTCTGTATCATCATCATTCATTAATTCTATAGTAGGTAACTTGGAGGATCCAACAATACTGAATTTGATGAAAGACTCGTGAAGTGGCGGTATCGGCTTGGTAAGTAACCATGACTCTTTCTTACGCTTTTTAGCCTTTTTTATATCTTCAGCAGTAGGCTCGTATCCTAAACCAAAAGTACCAAAGTTCTCATAGAGGTTTACCGGATGAACTATGCCTTGCAAAAACATTCCTAGACCTTTTCCTGGATTGAAACCATGCTTTAATATTTCATTCACTACCATAATAGATGCAGAGGACAATTGTGGTCTTGCGATGAGATTCCCCTCGAGGATATGCTCACATCCACTACCTCAAAAGCTTGATAAACTAACACATTATCTGCAGTATCTTCTTCGATGGAGGAAACGAAGTAGTCTTTATACATGAATAAATCTCCTTCACCATGAACAATTATTTCTTGCCTGTCGTGTTTAAATTTGACTATTTGATGCAATGTTGATACGACTGCTTTAGCTCTATGAATCCATGGCCTTCCCAATAACATATTATATGAAGTTTCAATGTTCAGCTCTTGGAAATCCATAGCAAACTCCACAGGTCCAATTGTCAATATGAACTCTATTTTACCAATGGCATCAGTTTTTGATCCGTCAAAACCTTTGACGCATACATTATTAGGTCGGATCCTTTCCACATTAACATTTAACTTTTGAAAAGTTGACATAGGACAAATGTTAGTGCCTGATCCTCCATCAATTAAAACTCGAGTGATGATGGAATGTTCACATTTCACAGAAATGTACAGACCTTTGTTATGCTCTGCACCTTCTATAGGCAATTCATCGTCTGAGAAAGTAATTTTATTTGCTTCAAGGATCCTTCCAACAACTTTTTTCAGGTGATTCACTCTAATCTCACTGGGAACACATGCTTCATTAAGAATTTTCATTATAGCCTTGCGGTGTTCCTCTGAATGTATCAATAAAGACAACAAAGAAATATGTGCTGGTGTCTTCTTCAACTTTTCTACAACAGAATATTCTGGCAATTTCATTTTCTTTAAGAATTCTTCATCTTCTTCATCAGTGATAGGCTTCTTGACTGTCATTCGTTCTTAACCGCCTTGTTTATTCTTTCATAACTTTACTGGAGCATAACATCTTTCAGATCGAGTTAATTCCCCTACTTCATCTACATCTTCAGTCACTTCTTTCCCCTTATGCATCACTACAACGCGATCATAATTCCAAGGGACTACCTTGGTATCAACCATAGGCAGCTGTGACACTGGTTTAATAATAATAGGAGCTACAGGAGCTCCTTTTATGATTAAAAGAGGCTTATTGAATCTTCCGGGAATAATGAGTTTCAGCTTTATTTGACTTGACCCAATATTTTCTAAAATCTCTTTCCCCACCACCAAGGGAGCATTCAATGATTCGGATTTTTTTATCACTACCTCCGCTTTTGCAGGCTTTTCTTTTGTCAAATCCACAACATTTGTTGATTTTTCCAAATCAGTTTTAATTTTAATGATCGGCTTAAGGAAAATCGTAGCATCTTCACCACTGAGTATCACTTCGAGCATGTTTGTTTCATTATAATCTGGCAGCGGATTTTGATTGACATTTGGAGCATCTGGACTTTCTACCATGATCTGTTGGGTATTGATCAACTCTTGAATGGCTCATTTCAGATACCAACATTTCTCTATATCGTGCCCTGGGGCATCAGAACAGTATTCACATCTTCTGGAATAGTCCAAGTTCTTCGGAGGAGGATTCGGGATCCTTCTCTCAATTGGATTTAGAACATTCATTTTTCTCAGCCTATGAAATAAACTGGTGTAAGATATTCCAATAGGAGTGAAATTATCTTTTACCATGTTATCTCTCTTAAATTCTGCGCTAGGCCAAAAATTAAACCTAGGAGGGCCTCTTTGAACTTGCGGGGCCATTGGATGATTTTGGATTGCTGGTACACGCCACTACGGGTAAGAAGGAGTCCGAGCATAAGGTTGTACATTGTAAATAGGATATTAGGGGGATGAAACGAAATATAATGGATTCTGTGCGTATGGACCAGTCACAACAGTTGCTACATACTCTTTTTTTTTCTTTCCCCAAAACTCCCTATACCACTTTGAATTATCTGTGTTGTTGCTTTCAAAGCGGCCTGGCTGATAATCTTTCCTGACTTGATTCCATTTTCTACCATCTCTCCAACTTTGATAACTTTGACAAATGTGCTTCCAATAGTAGAGAGCAAATGATGAAAATAATCAGGCTCTTGTGCTTGCAGAAAAATATCAATTATTTCAGATTCTTTTATCGATGGTCTGACTCTTGAAGCCTGCTCTCTCCATCTGACAGCATATTCTCAAAAACTTTCGATTATCTTTTTTCTCATGTTGGCAAGCGTAGTGCGATCTGGCACTATCTCAATGTTATATTGAAATTGTTGAACGAAATCTCGAGCCATGTCATCCTATACGTGCCAATGGGAAATGTCTTGATCAATGAGCCATTCAGAAGCTATCCTTGTAAGACTTTCTCCAAAGTAAGCCATCAATAATTCTTCTTTTCCTCCTGCTCCCCTTAATTGATTGTAAAACTTTTTCAAATGAGCTACAGGATCGCCGTGTCCTTCATATTTGTCAAACTTTGGCATTTTGAACCCTATCGGCAAATGGACATCAGGAAACATACACAAATCCTTGTATGAAACACTTTTTGGTCCACCTATTCCTTGTATATTTATCATACTCTGCTCCAAGCTTCTAACTTTTCTAGCCATCTCCTTCTGTTCCTCATTCTTAGCAATCTTCTCAATCACGATAAGAGTATCGTATTGATGAACATGATAAGGTGGATTTTGGGATTTGAAAGTCATTTCAGGAGGATATAATATATCATGACTTGGTTTTCCCATATTCTTCGACACTGTCGGTTGAGTACCTGCAGTAGCTGGTGCTACAGAAGTAAAAAACGGGTTATTTGTGACAGACGGATTCGGCGGGTACATGGTAGAAGTACCAACAACTCCAGACACATTAGCAAATGGGCCAAATCTTGGTGGGTAAAATGGATCACTAGTTTGAGCTAGGTCAAAATTTGGATCATTCGAAGTCGAAAGTCCAGGGATTGAAGAAGGCGGGGCTTGTCCATTCAACCAAGCTTGGTACATCTCTATCATCTGTTGTTTCAATGACTTTATTTCTTCCATTGATGCTATTTCCTGTGAAATCAACTGATTTTGCTCTTCTTCACTGTCAGACCCTATACCTTCTCTGCGGGTTATTTTTCTTTTACCCTTGTATCTGGTATTATACGATATGATGCCAGTTTAAACCATAAACCAACCACCAATTACTTTATCTTTCTGTAACCAAGTAGAAAACTGGCGAGTGTTACATATTTAACACATTATAATGCCACATTATATGTCATGCTTCTATATGCATTTTCCAACCTATCCTGGAAGGCTTTGTGTTTCATCTCGGCCTTTATAGGCATATTTATTCAAAAGTTATGATTGAACCCTTTAGAGGGTTTCCTACGTATCATGGTAAGACATGAATCAGATCTTGCATAGTTCGGGAAGAATTGAACAAAATGATTGTTTTGTCTTTTTTTTATTGAAGAAAATAAATAAAGTAAGTGAAGTAAAACATATGTAATATATATAGAAATAAACAGTCAACTTCATTACATTCTATAATATAAATACGACAAAATAACTGACCCAACTCCTGAAACAAAACCTACTAACTAACATCTGAAAACTAAAAGACATAACATCTAAACAAAAAGTTTTAAAACTGAAAATGAAAAACTATGACAAAGAAAAAAACTATCCATTCAAAGAGACTTTGGCTTAATATGTCCTCCCAAACTCAAGTATATGTCCTCCAATGAAGTAGTGAGACGCTGTGCAAAAGCTGGTATTTGTGCCAAAAAATCTTCACGATCCAACTGCTGATAATCCAAACCCATTCTGGCAGTATCCTGTGCTACATGGCGGACCTTCCCTCGAAGGAAACTAAAGGCTTGATCCCATTCATGGGCCTGTCAATCTTGAAAATAAACCATTTCTCTTGCACGTTGTTCATGAGCAGAAGCAACCTCCAAATGTTCTCGCAATATTTCTCTTTCACGGATCCACTGAGATATCTCTCGATCAAATTCTTCTTGCATGTTCTTTTCAACTTCTTGCAGTTGCTGTCGGCGAGATACGGCAAGTTCTACAACAAGTGACTCCCTAGTGGTAGCCAGTTTGATTTATCCCTGAAGTGCAACCTCAATATCTGCTGATTTAGCTTTATCTTTAGCAAATTCCCTTTGTTGTTCATCTATTTTTGCCCTGGCATGCTCTAATTCTGCTCTCAAAGATTGGTTAGCCTCATGATGTTCTCGCATGGCTCTTTCAATTCCTATTCTGATTGCAACTTCCTGATCTATAGGTCCCCTAACCGATTTTTCTGGTCTGACTGGCGGACTCGACTGTTCTTCAAACCATTGACGGTAATCTGGGTGCACTTCTCATTTCTCACGCTCTATGACCATCATTTCAATCCCCATAATATGGCAACCCTCGCAAATCTGCTGGGCTAATTCTTGTAGAAGTGAAATCTCTGGTCTGACCTCAAATACAAACTCGGTCATATTTTCCGTAATGGAAATTATTTGACATCTTCCTAGCTGACGTAAAACTCTCAATGGAACATACAGTTGAACACCCCTAATACCCATTAATAATAAGAATGGCCGAATGACAGAACTATGTATGACTTGCCTCCAAGGGAACCAAGGGAGATTTCAAGTGATTTTGTCTGCTGTCAGAGAACGAAAAAGCTTATCCCAATCTCTAACTCCTTCTGGACATTTATATTTCTCTAACCTCTCTTCATAATCTTTGATGCGATTGAATCTTTCAGGATTAAATCTTGCCATTGTAGGACGTTGGTAGAGATGCTCCACAATCCACATCTGTAACAAAATATTACATCCCTCGAAAAAACTCTTTCCTTTCTGAAAAACAATTAAAGCACGGTAGATATCTGTCAGGATCATTGGTACCATAGTGTAATCTTTCTTAATCAGCATCTTTACCATTCCTGCTAAACGAATGTTAATTTTTTATTTTCTCCTTGGGAAGACCATAGTGCCTAAAAAGGCTACCATGAATGCAAATCGTCTGTGAACCTTCCAAGCCTCAAAATTTCCCTTATTACAGAGCTGCTTACCATACTTTTTGAACCTTTCTTGCCTTCTGTATCTATCGTACAAAAACTGTAAGGAAACCCAACCTTTTTCCATCGATTCTTCTTTTGAGTTCCGTATGTTTATTAGTTTGCAGAATTTGTTTATCGAAATGAGTCTCGGGGCGATAAGTTTCTTCTGATGCATATCCCCATAACCAACATAGGCCGCCATCTCCTCTACAGTAGGAGTCAACTCAAAATCTGAAAAATGAAACACATTATTCTTCGGGTCCCAGAAGGTTAGTAACACATCAATCACCTCCCTATTATGCTTGATTGTCATAATACTCGTCAAAAAATCCAAATACTTAAGTATCTCGTCATAATCGAATGTATCCATTTCGTTCCACCACAACCAAAGCTGTAAAGGGGTGCAATCCATAACCTGAAGCGGTACACTCCTATCCCTCTTTCTCTTTGGACGCTTTCCACGAACAAGAGGAGACATTTTATACCTATTGACAAGGACATGAAATTAATAAATGTCTAGACTTAGGCAAAACTTAATTCATTAATTGTTGAAAAGAATTTTTAACTTGACTCGTGAAACCTAGTGCGGCCATTACTTATTTGCAAAGAACAATTTTATCAAAATCAAAGTGAGAGAAACAAGACTGATAATATCTTTAAGAAAAACACTTATTTAAATTGACTCTATCAAAAACTTTGCAATATCAGACTTCTAGGCAATTTTACCTATATGTTTGAAGATAATACTCCCTAATTACACTTAAGAGAACGAAAATAAAAAAAATGATTTAGAAAATAAAGAAAAATAGAATGATCGTTTTATATATGAAGTTGTATAAAAATTTTAGTCTCATGACCCCTAAAGGTTCAGGACTGTTAAAATATATGTTTACATATTTTATTACTTTACAAAAATTCAGCTCACGACCCCTAAAGGTTCAGGCTATTATGATTTTTATGTTAAAATTAATTTTGAAAATAAAAATGAAAAGTAAAATAAAGATAATAATATTCATGAAAAGAATCATTTTTCTTCTTATTATTATTTTTATTATTTTTCTAAAAACATCCTTCGATAAATCTGTGAACAAATATAGTATTATTATTTTCAAATAAATGGTCGTATCCTGGGTAGGACTTCCTACGTATCTCACAAAAAGTGAGAATCAAACCTTCGTAGTTCATGAAAACTCTAAAAAGTATATTATTCTATATTCAAAAAAATTTCTTTTAAAAAAAAATCCTTAAAAAAAATAATTCAATAATTTTGAGGATAATATAATCTTTTGCGTTTTAAAGTTGCTTAAAAGCCGGTCAACAATAAAATAAGTCTTCCAAATAAATGTCAAAGAGCACGTAGGATGCACATGTTGGTCTTTATAAAGTAGGTCACCTATCCTAGACAGACCCGGCCCCTGTGCCGAGTCCCGCTAAGTCAAATGTATATGATGCAAATAAAGCGGTACATAATAGGGATAATCAGATTCTGAGTTTTCAGTTCTTCTAAGTTTAAACCTAATAGGGATAAGTGTCTAGACTGGCTTACCCAAGCGGACACTTGAGCCGGGGAGGGACAACTTGGTCTGTAGCAGGGCAACACCGCCTTCGTTGTCGATCCGAACCCCACCTAACATGTGTGACTATATCCTTCACCAGGTGCCTTGACACTCCGGCTATCTCAAAAAGAAGGTGGGATGCATATGCTGCATTCCCTCTATCCTATTTCAAGGATTCAGAGGGGGTACGCGAGAGAAGACAATATATAATACAGTTTAAATAATATCAAAACAGTAAATGAGCGACAAGTAGCACATAAGGCCAATAAACACATTATAAAATAATTAAAGCAAGAAAAGTCAATATATAAAGCTCAAATTCTTCTTTAGTCCCCAGTGGAGTCACCAGAGATGTCACACCCCTTTTTCGCTCGAAGGGATCGAGTCGAAGGATTTTTCCAATTAAAGTGACGATATTGAATAGGGATTAATTTAATTACAGAGTCGCCACTTGGAATTGAGTTATGGTGTTCCAAGTCACCTTTATGAATCCCTAATCAAGAGGAAATGACTCTTTATTATGGTCTGCGAAAACAGAAAACCGGGTAAGGAATTCTGTTGACCGAGGGGAAGGTGTGAAGCACCCCTCGAGTCCCGTGGTTCTAGCACGATCACTTTTATTGACTTATCTTGACTTAAACTATTTTGAAGAATTATGTTAAGGCCTAGATTGCTCATTTTTATTATTCTAAAAACTCATTTATTATCTTATTTTAAATAAATCGGTGAAAAGTTAGTTTTGAAAAAATATTTGTCAAGGTACAATATTGCATCCTTGAATTTAAAATATTTCGTAAAGATGCGTATGCCGCATTCTTAATTGAGACGAACGTTTTTAAATATATACTTAAAATTTGTTTAATATTAAAAACATAGATATAAAATTTTTATAACTCAAAACGATTTTATATTTTAAAATACTAATTAATCTTAATAGTAAACTTAAACAATATTCAATTAAAGTATTCAATTAATTCAACGAATAATTAAGTTTTATTAATAATAATGAAATAAATAAATAAGAAAATAATAATAATAATAATAATAATAAAAATAAAAATAAAAATAAAAATAATATTACAAATACATAAAATTAACTTTATTTAATTACATAATTTAAATTAAATTTAAATAATCATCAAATCAAATAATCTTAAAACAAACATCACATAAACTACAAACATATAAATTATACGAAATAAATTTTCCTTGAATCTAACTTTATCAAAAACTAAACTTTTCTTTCTTAAAATAAATAAATAAAGATAAAAATAAATTAGTCACAAATTAATTAACAAAAAAGAATCATGATATACTATATAACTGAAAAAAGTACATAAACCTCTCTTTATTTTTTCTTTTATATCTTAAAAAAAAATGTTAAGAATAATTCTATATAATGGTACGACGGAAAAGTGGAAGGCGAAGCGACGCGGGTAATGGAAGGGGATGGTCGACGGAATTCTGGGGAGAGAGGGGGTCAACGGCGAGGGGGAGGGAAAGATGGTGGTGCCGGCATTGGCGCATGTGGCGCGCGGCAAATCTGGGAGGAAGGGGGTGTCGCCGGCGAGCAGCGATGGGGGAAGGGGAGGGGGAAGGCGGTTCCGTCATTGGTAGGGGTGGCGCTGGCGGCGGAGGAGAGGATGATGCTGGCACATGGTTGGCATTTTCATGATTTTTTCAGTGTTGATTGATCGGTTTTCGATCAATTTCCGGCGAGAAACTCGCCGAAAAATTCAAACTATGAATTTATCTCTTCTCCGTCAATTTTTAATATTTTTTTTTTACTCTCTCTCGTTTCTGTTTTTATGCACCATTTCAGTGTGTATATATGTACAGTAAAAAATGGAAAAGAGGAAAGTATGACATGCTTTTCAATGAAAGTAAATATATGGGTGTATATGAATTTCACAGAATAGTGTATGTCTGTATAAATTTTTTTATTTGTTTCTTATTTAGCAAGACATTATTTAACATATTTATTGTTCAAATTCTTAACATAAGATGATAAAAGATTCACGTAAGTAAAAAGCAAACATGCATATTGAGTAAAGTATTAAAATTATTAACATGAATTTAAACATGATTTGATTTATTATAAAATTTGTCTAATAAATAACACAAAATAGAATAGGAACCTCTAATAAATTAATTCAACTGATGAATAAAGCAATCTCGACACTGTAAACTTCTAGCAGAATACCAGAACTTCAACTTCACCCTCTTTCTCTCCTTTTTGTCTGATCTCTTTTTTATTATCTGATGTTTTCTTCTGATTTTTTTCTCTGTTTTTATGTGATAGTCTGATGATAGTGAAAAGTACGTAGTTGGGTGAAGAGTCCTTTAAATAGGGGATTGTTGGGGAGAGGGGGGGATATGGGGGGAGTAGTTTTTACTACATAAGATTTTTGAACTTGAAAAATAATTATTTTTTTTGTATTGAAGACAATAATAATAATAATAATAATAATAATAATAAATAAATAAATAAATATGATAATAATAATAATAATAAATAACTAAAATAATAATAACAATAAATATAATAATAATTAATTAATTTTATATTAATCAAAACGTAATAACAATTTATAAATAGATTAAAATAAATATAACAAAATAGTATTAAAACTACTAATTTATTGGTTAAAATTTAGAATAAATAATATATTTTTATATTATTTTAAAATTAGAATAAAAATATAAGCAAAATATCTAAAAATTAACTTTATTTAGTTATTTACTTTTTAACGAAAAATTTATTAAAATAAAAATAAAAATAAGAATCAAAATAATATATGATTAAATATATAAATATAAAATATTTAATATCGACAAACAAGTTAAAATTTAGGGAGGATCAAAAATCACGTGTCTACAACTATATTTGTTTCAGTTTAGTTATCTACTCAAATTTATATTTTGAAAGCATAATTAATAAGAATAATTTGATAAAATAAACATTTTCTTAAGGGAAGTGCCAAGTTAAAAGGAGTCAACTATTTTGAAACTGAGGGAGTATCTTCTGACTCAATCAATATATATAGTTTAACGTATAATAATAGGTTAATTAATTATATTTTCATCAAGCTCCAATTGTATCATGGAAATATACCTGTAATGTTTACCTTATTAAATAACCTTATCATCTAAATGTCCTTTCACAACTTAAGAATGAAACTGTGTGTAATCACATATATAAACAGACAGGTTGCGTACTCATAAGAAAATGATCAAAATACCAACCCATGCTTAAAGGATATACATATAATCTACATTAAAACGAGTTGCCTACAAATATATAGCATCACCATTTAGTTTATATTTCTAGTTACCAAATTCAAAGGACTACATGTGTTACTGCTAATAAATACTGTAACATAATAGTTCAACAAAACCAACATGCTAGGGTATTGCTATGGGAGAATTGAGCTGTGATTGAATGACATCAGATTGATCAGGCAAACTGAGAGGTGGCAAAGAGAAACGTCCATAAGTAGAGCTGCCTTTTCTGATCTCTTGCATAGTGAGTAGAGCTGCTACTGTGTTCCTAAATATTCCTTCACCTGCAGCTCCTATTTTCTGTGATCCTAATACTAATTGCCTACTTATTACATCACAAGGTGGTGGAAACACCGTATCTATGGTGCTTTCACACTCTTTTACCAGCTTTGATATCAAGTCAGTTGTAAAGAATGGCTGTTGAAGCACCTTCTGTATATACGGCGACCGCAGTAATCCACCGGTTCTCTTGTCATATTTCTTCAGTATCTTAGCCAGTCCTGATATATTATGTAAGCGAAATTAGTTAGTAGTAACGCAACGTGCTGTAGAACGATGTAGCCTACAATTTTTACCTGTGTAGTTAATGTTACTGTAGTTGATTAAGAGGACCATTTCACCATGGAAATCAACAATGTCTTTTCTGATCTTTCCCAATTCTTCTTTGCAATCTTTCTCAGAGGGTTGGCTTCCATTTGGCCCCCATGTATCAATCACTCTCCCTATCCTCTGTTGCAACTCCTGCATATCAACAAACATTTATTATTTATACAGTCCCCACAAATGTAGTGATTCTATAGTTGATACCTCACTATTTCCCCCCTTTGCACATAGACTCCGTTTATTTTTACTGGCACTATTGGAGGAATAAATAAAATGAAAATGTGATGTATCATAGTTGAATATAATAAATTCAATATTTTAGAAAATGATTATATATAGCTATAATATAAGGATACACAGAAATAAAATAATGAATTATCTCTACAAATAAAAGTGAACACTTATTTTTAGTATCGTGAATAATAAAAATGAATGGAATGAGTATTTCTCATTCTATTCAATTTTTTTATTTGTGTTTTATCATGAAAGATATATCATCGGACGAACATTTTTCATTAAAAAAGGTCTTTTTCCACTTTTAGATTCGATTTTTTCCAAAATAAAAGAAAGTTTCAACTCTCACACTAATGACCCTTACGGCCTTACTCAACATACTAGTTACTAGGGTGTACGGAGCCGTTTTGCTATGGATTATTTTCACCTTATTTTGAAAAATTATTTTATTTTATTCAAGAATCGGCCATGAAAATATCAAATATAACATTTGTATTTGAAATTTAGAAAACAATTCAATACTTATTCTCACTTTAAAATTTTTCTTTATTGAAAAAGTTTATTGCAAAAACTTTTTCAAACACTCCAACTTCAAAAATTCTAAATAAAGTTAAAAATAATAATTAATTTTCATAACCAGAAAAGGGTAAAATTAAAAAGTTTACCTACCATAGAAAAGGAAAGATATGGCATCTTCGAGCTTATTCCGTTGAGATACTTTGTCCTCTCGTTTATATGACAAGCCCAGCAGACCAAAAAGTAATAGGTGGCTTGCAACTACTGTTGGACTAGGTACTAGGTTGCGTGAGGTCAATTCAATTTGTTTTTACCCACAATGATTCAGTGGATAAGGCTGCTCCATTCTTAATCAAAGGTCGAGCGTTCGACCCTGGGTATGGAGAAAACTTTGTTGAAAGCGCTACCCCCGAATGAAGCCCTACCCGGCATGAATCCGAATTAGTCGGACTCCAATGTAAATACTAAACACCGGATGAGAAACCAAAAAAAATTCAATTTGCTTTAATGTGCCATGATGAGTGGGTCACTGATTTGGACCAATCATAATGAATTATGTTAATAAATGAGCGAACATTAACATGTTTAAAGATTGGTAAGCTTGAGATAAATTTGGTCGAGTAGAGCTAAACAATGAGTTATTGTTTTCTAAATAATCTTCCAATTCTTTTTTCATCTTGCTCAATTCTTATCAATTTTATTTTATTTTTGTTACTTTTTTATAATTTGCTTAAATACATCGTCTCGAAAGATCTTCATATCTTGAAATGCATGCAGATTTAGCTAAAAATATGACTTATACTAGTTGAAAATAGATTATACTTTTTAAAAACTTTTATAATATTTAGTACAATGACATGAGTCAAACTTAAATGAATTAATCACTACCATACTTAAATCACAAAACAAAAAGATTTATATTCGAGTTGTTGGTCGATATTATCCATACCTTATGTCGAATAATGAAATCCTCTTCTTGTTCCATAAAGAAGGCATTGAACTTATCAATCTCATTATTCAACAAATACACAAACTCAGCCTCTGCTTTACCATACTCCAATGACCCATTCATCATCATTCGTGACGCACAGGATGAAGATATCAACTTCACCAATTTCTTCAACTCTTTATATGACAAGAACTTGTCACCCCACCCTGGTAATGTTTCTTGAATTTGTTGCTTCAACCTCTTCCCAAACTTCATTCTCCTATTTTTAAAAAAAAATTGTGGGGGGGGGGGGGGGGGGGGGGGGGGGAATTGCTAGAAAATGGAAAAATAAATATATTGAGGAAGCTACAAAAGAAGAATATATATAGTTAGTTGGTGTGTGTGTAATAAGAAAATTAAAGAAAACAAGAAAATGGGGTTGTTTTTTAGCAACTAAAAGTAGGGGTATAGCCTATAGATATTAGTAATAAGAATATTTAGAAGCATATGCTTGGCGTGTTGAATGACATTTTTTTTTTTAATTATGTAAAAAGAAAGTGAAATCAAAAGGGGTAGCTGAAGTAAGAGAATTCTAAGCATATTCGTTAATGATTTTCTTTTTTCAACACTAGTTAATGTGAGTGTCACTTCTCAAATGTTAGGTGATACATATGAATAAATCACAGCCGTTGAATAGTTAAGTGGACTGACGTGGCAAAGATCGAATCATCTACAGTCTAAGGCTGTGACTGTTAGATTAGCAGTAGGATTATGTAATTGAGAATTGGAGAATGGATGATCCTTTGGAATCTACCATGGTAATGAGGGAGAAAGAGAAAACCAAAATTGGAATTTGGGAATATGTTTTTACTTGGGTTCTTTTATACTTTATTTTCTTTTGTAGTATTACTTGGCTCAGCGGTAAGCTTGCTTACCGTGGTGTGCCAGGGTCGGGGGTTCGAAACGTCCCTCCAGCGAAGCTGGGGTGAGGGCGCGTAGGTCAAGCCCGGAGTGATTCCCCCCCTCCCCGACACCTACGAAGTGGGTATGAATCGGGTCGTTCCTTTAGTATTACTTGGTTCATGCTGACTTAATACTACTTTCAACTAAGTTAATTTTATTAATAATAATTTAAAATTTTAAGTTTAACTACTATATTATGCAGTTTTTTAGTAGTATTAAAAGGATGGTATGAAATAAAATAATAAAAACTTTATTGATATGCTAAAATAAACAAGTAAAATGCGATTTAATTTTGATACATAGATAGAATTAAATTAAATGAAGACTCAAGGGTGTTAAGTGAGCTGGGCCGGGTCAACCCGGAATCGGCTCGTTAAGTTTAGCCGGGTTGCGGGAAGGGCTGGTCCGGATTGTAGTTAAGTGGGACGGGCCGAGTCCGAATTCAACAGTAAAATTTTTAAAAACAATCCTGAACCGGCCCACTTAGCCCAATCAGATCTAATCCACCTAAACTCAGTTAAAAATTCGATCAAAAATCATTTTTTTTCTTTCAATATACATTATATATATCCACCTATATACATTTTAAAGACGTTAAACAATATATATACACTATATATATAGTATATATTGCATTAGAATTTAAAAAATATATACACATATACACAATTACACATATATACGTAACATTCAATATATACGACTATACGTACTACTTTAAATAAAACATATACTATAATATCTATATACTACAATATATATATATATATATATATATAGTTATATACTAATTTATAAAACATATACACATATATATGTTAAATATATATGTCTATAGAAGATATATACACATATATATGCCTCATTCAATATATATATACTACTTTAAATAAAATATATACTGCAATATATATATATAAAACAATATATACACACACCATATATATAGTTATATACTAATTTATAAAACATATACGCATATATACGTTAAATATATACGTCTATAGAAGATATATATATATATATATACGTATCATTCCATATATACGTACACATATAAATTAAACATATGTTACTTAATATAATAAATTAATAATACTTTATAGTAAATTAGTCCGTTTGTTTATTTAAAAAAAGAAAAAAAAAATTCTGCGCCGATTAATTGACGGGCCTGAACCGAGTCGGGTTAAATAGGTCCAAAATTAAAAATAAATCGGCTTGAGATTCGGTACCCTACAGCCGTGAACTGATCGGACCGAATCAAATTGGACTGATTTTGTAAGTGGATTGGGTCGAGCCGGATCAGCCCGGCCCGTTTTACATGTATAAAGGAAGTACCGGGAAATGCTCTCTCTAAATAGTCATAAAAATGTAGTAACTTGTGGGGTCTACTTCCACTATATTGTTCAGACCTTTTTGGGCAATAATTTGATTGAAGTGGACTTTTTCTGGCCTTCAAGTTTAAAGGTTTCAAGAATTGGACAGTTCAACACAAGACTTGTCCAATCCTCTAGTAGGCAGTAGCAGTAGACATGTAGTTATACTTAGTGGCGGAATCAGAATTTTTATTTAGGGGGTTTAGAAGTAAATATATGAATTAGTTGAAGGGTTCAACATCTATTATATATACATAAAAATAAAATCTAACCATATAAAAATAGTATAACTTTCCAATGAAGGTAGTTCGGATGAACCCCTGAATTCAATGTGGTTCTGCCACTAATTTTATTAATACCAAGGAGTGATGGAAGCATTCAAACTGAAATAATCCCTTAGTATTTTCCTTTTAAAGGAAGTTTATTTATAAGGTGTTAATATGAATTAGTTTGAATGAATGAGTTTCAAATATTAGATAATTATAAATCGGAAAAAAAGAAGCAAGAATAAACAGTTAAGTATATTAATTAGGGAAAATAAATAGTTTAAGTTTGATATCTTTTTAAAAAGTGGTCAGTCGGTATATTATTACTACTTTATAGTCATTTCCTAATTTGGGTCATTTTGACCCACGTAGTTCAGATATAGTGCATATACAATACTGATATAGTCCATATATAATATTGATACAGTTTTCAACTTGGGTCATTCGGTCCTTTTAAAAATATTTCAGTTTTTTTTTACTATAAATTTTTTAACTGAAAAAATATTGTGGTTTTTTTTATTGTTTAAAAATGATAATTAAACATAATTATATAAAAACGATATAATTGTTATATAGAATATGTGTCTATATAAAATATATGTATCAAATATGTATATGTATAAAATATATTTAAAAATTATTATAGAAAGTGCATAAAATTATATAATTGTTGTATAAAATGTGTAAAAAAAAGTGTACAATTATTATATAAATTGTGTATCAAAACTGTATAATTTCCGAATGAAATATTTATATGTATAAGATATGTATAGAAACTGTATAAAAGGTGTGTAGAAACGATATAAAATAGACCAACAAATTAAAATGGCTAGAAAGTAAAATTTAAATATCAAAATTATTTTTGTAGAAATATTTTAATTTAAAGTTAAAATGTAAATCAAAATTAAATATTAGGTTGGTGTATGTCCTAACTAATCATACAGGAAGTTGGGAATCATACTTCTGTTTCTCAAAAATTAGTTTTATTGTTTACATGAACTTCGCTTTCACGAGCCTTAAACTCCTGAAAAATTCTGTTTTCAAATATATTTTCATTTGCGTGAAGACAAAAATGCATAAACAAAAATATTGCTTATGACATGCGTGATAGTTCTCACCGTCTGTTAACTTTTATTTGTCACTATTTTATTTTTTAAGGTCAATCTGCATAAACTTTGATCGGTATTTGAAGATGTATAATCTCATATTTAAAATTTAAATAATTAAATGCTATGAATTACAATTCTTTTCATATTAATATGATGAATTATATACTACTATTATAATATTGATCAAACCTCGAAAAATAAAATATTTACAAAGAAAAGTAAACGAAGGAGTACTTATTTACTTTCAGGAGCCTAAAACTCCGTCACTGCTTATTATAGTCATTTTTGTCAAATTTCTAGGAACTTATAAGCTTTTTTTTCTTTTCTAAAATTATCTATTTTGCAAAGTTAAAGATATTTGATTGAACTTATGTAAATAAACATAAAAAATAGCATCCATCTTAATTAAATGTTACAATTAGACATTTTTAATTCATTTAAAAATAAAATAAAATTATATGTATTATCATTCATCAAAAAGATAATTAAATTGACTATAAAAAATATGTCATCTCTTTTAATTATAGCATCAACTCAGTAAAAAATATTTGTAATTTTATAACTTATTGAGAAAAATAAAATAAAATTCGAATAAAAGATATCTAATTAAAGCACCCCATTAAAAGTTGATTGTATAAATGAAATATTAACTCATTTATTTTTACTTGTCACATTTGCTTTATGAAAGTCAGTATGAGTGAAATTTGAGATTAAAATGAGTAGATTAATTTAATATTTAGTAATATTTTAAATTTAGATGTATGTAAGTTATAAGTTACAGGAAAAATGCTACGAATTGTAATTCTTCTTATATTAATATGATGAAATAATACTCCTTCTATTTTGTTTTAGTTGGATTCTATACTAAAAATAGTTATTTTAATTTACTTGTTTAATTTATGAAAATTAATATAATTATATTTTTTCTTTTCTACTCTTAGTATTAAATAACAAAATAAACTACAATCAAATTTAGAGTTTCAAAACATTAATAAGATTGCTTTAATAAAATACATCCCTAATTAAGTAGGTGTTTGATCATAAATATTATTCACAATATTTTAACTTCAATTATATTTTCAACTTCAAAAATATCAAATAAAATTAATATATTTTTATTTTTTATCAGTTAAAATGGAATAAAGAATGTATATGTTTAAAATGATTAAAATGTTAAGCCATATTTTGATTCTCCTAATGTCTTAGCATTCAGTAGAGTCAGTCTCCAATATGCGTCGATTCCTCCTGTCGCTTTTTTCCCACTCGAAATGGCACATCTATTAGCAGCCATAAGTTCGCCGCCGGCGACATTCCGGCCGGCCGTCGGGAACTCTCTCCGATTAACTTCAAAAATTGAGGCAATACGTGCAGTATCAGTGGAGGAGATTCCCCCAAATGCTGTTCGACGAAAGCGGGATTCAAGGTGGAGAGGAGGTTTCAGTCTTGGAGTAGATTTAGGTCTTGCCCGTACTGGACTTGCCCTTAGTAAAGGCTACGACTTTCGCCCATTCACGGTAAAGTGTAAATCAATTTCATCTGCACACCTCACTCATACACGTACGAAAGTGAAGCATTTTTGTTGATATATAGTGGGACTTTGATTTGCTGGATTTTAGGTTTTGGAGTTGAGAGGGCAGAAGCTTGAACTTCGAATTATTGATATTGCCCTAAAACAGGTATTCCCTCTGCCCTCCAATATCTTTAAATAAGCTATTCACACTTTCATTTTATACTCTCTGCATCCATTTTTACTTGTTCCGTATTGATTTGCCATACACCTTAACGAGCAATAAATAGAATAACAATTTTACTATATATTACCCTTTAAAATATAATGAATTCAAGAGCTAATGGTCAAAAATAAACCTAATGCATCACTGTTTTTTGAGTTTGATACCTAAACTATCATGTGTGCTAGTTTCCTAACTGAACTAGTTACCAGAGCAGAACACACCTCAACTGTCAATTCTTCAGTTTTCCTACCCGAAAGATGATGATAGTTCAGGTAGGAAAAGTGAACAATTGATAGTTGAGGTATATTTTTGATAAATAGTTGATGATAGTTCAGGTATGAAACTCGAAAAAACGATATACTTTTGGTGTGTTTTTGACCCTCCACTCTAAATTTACTGTTGTGGGAAATGCAATAGAAATTGACTATAGTTAATAATAAAGATAAATTAGGAACTAAATGTTTTTAGTACAAAGGACAAGTAAAAGTGGACGGAGGGAGTACTTTGATAGGAGACCACATGATTTGTTATGGATCAGTATATGAGTATTAATTCTTGTATTAAAACTTTTCCTTTCTGAAGTTCGTGTCATATCAAATATGCCAGACAAATTGGAGTATGTAGTTGTCAAGGTTAATATTTTCATCCAGTGTCTTTATGTTTAATGTAGAAAGATTTAATTTTTATGGTAATTTATCAGCTGGTTATTGATGTGAGCTTCTTGAATATGACTTAGTTATTCCTTCATATTATATTTGTTAAGAATTAAATTGATATTCCAGTATCTGGAGTTTCATGAGTATGGTTTTTGTTCGGAAGTTAGGAAGTGGATGAGTTTATAATTGGACTTCCTTTGTCAAGTGATGGAAAGGAAACTCCACAATCGAACAAAGTTCGAAGTGTTGCTGGTAGGCTTGCTGTTCGAGCTGCTGAGAGGTACTAATCATTTAGGACTTTTGGTCTGTTGTCTTTTTCTTTGTAAATTGGAATAAATAATGAAAAAAAATAACAATTTAAAATTGCAGGCTAAATGGTAATAAGATCTCTTTTCTGTTGGTGGGTCTGAATTGGCAATGTGAGCCAATTTCAACTTCTTGGCTGTATTGTGATCAAGTTGGTTGTCCGGAGTATGCTGTGATGTTGCATTTTATACCTAAGTAACTTCAAGTGCTAGTGACACTGTACATTTGTCAAATTTAACAATGGTTACTCTCTCGTAAATAATAGAGGATAGATGTTTAACTTATCTATGGAGAGATTGTAAGATAAGATAGTTCAAGTCAAACAAACTGTAAGAAGGTATCACGCACCATCAAGGACTCACTTGAACAGGGAATCTTGTCCTGCCTTGAAGCTTAAGACGTGTCTCTAACTCTAGTTTCAGTAACTGTACTGCATACTGCAAAGTATGTATATTGCGATTTTACCTATCCGATCATCACTGAAACACTACTATTGTCTGTGCCTAAACTTTTTATCAACTGTGATCTTATGGTAGTTCTGAAGATTATGTCTCAAGTTACTTGAAAGTGAATATTTTTAAAAATATTTGGAAGTCTATTGGTTGAACTAACTAGACCATGCCCGCTTGTTATGCATTACTAACCAAAACTGATGTGATTATTACACACGGGGGCTACTAGTTGACTCCCTATTTTCAGAAGCCTTAAGCTTGTATGCTTTGGTTTCACAATTTGTTTTTCGGTTAGTTGGTTGTACAAATTATTGACACTCAATTCATCTCTTGTAGTTCTCTAGTCATTGTTTTGTGACATGTTTAAATTCATTTTAAAATTTTAAAAGTGAAGAGGGACCTGCTGCCATAATTTTTCATCTTCTCTGTCGATGCTGTCCTTTTAGGGGCTGGAGAGTATATCTGCAGGAAGAGTATGGGACAACAATTGAGGCAATGAGCGACATGGTTGATAGGTAATAGGTTCTTCTGACTTATCCCTACGTTTATTGAATCAGTTGCAGGTAAGCTCTTTCATTTCTTTCATTTATGTGTTTAAATATCTAGGATCTGCAACGAGGAATCACGATCTTATTTGGACATCAATGAAGTTTGCCTACCTGTCTTGCTAATTAATTGATCATCAAGTGTATATGAGAAGGGAGGTATCCTTTGAACAGTCTGTTAGAGGAAGTCATCCTAAAGTGGCAGAAATGTCTATTAATAGTAGAATCTTTTTCACCTTTCTCCCATTTAAACAAGATAAATTAATTAGTTAGGAACTGGAATGATGATCATGGGAGACCACGGTCCGAATCCTAGTCGGAAAAAAAAATCTAGAAGATTTTTTATAGAATAGTTGAGGTGTGCAGAAGTCAGCCATAGCTGAAACACCACTGCTGTAAAAATGAAAAAAGACAAAAGGGAAAGCTAACAGGTTAAGCTAATCTAAAGAAAATATATGTTAGTACTAGATCCACACCTCCTACGTTATGGTCATTTAACCATTTATAATAAGATATATATATTCTTAGAATGCAAAAGCTTTTTCTTGGTGACAATATAGGGCCATGATAGCATGCTAGTCCCACAGGGTTGATCAGTTAACGCAGAATGAACTTTGATGATCAAATCTAACTTACCTCAGAGCTTTTATTATCAACTTGAGCAAATTCAGAAACATTTGCTTCTAGCATGTGCCATTTATTTGTTCTAATTGTGTTATAAAAGAGTCTTGACGAAAATTTGCCTAAATAAGTTGCTAGATGTGCTTCATGCTGGGGCATATCAGACAGAGAAAAATATTTTTATTATATCAGTAGATTATAAAAACAAAATTCTAAATGAACAGCATCACCATTTTTAGGGGCCTCGGAAAATCTGCTCGTGAAGGGAAACAGGATGCCTACGCTGCTGCTGTATGTATTCAGTTCAGTTCATTGTCTTTTTGTACTTCTCCTGTACATATTTTTTTCAAATTGTCTGAAAAATGAAAATAGTAACTTGTGATTTAGAACTGAGCTTTATTGTATAATTGCAGAAGGTGCTTGAGAGATACTTCTTAGAGTCAGGTCAGAGAATCGAGCTAGTGTTACCCAAGCAGTTGGAGCTCCAAGAGAAGCTAAAGATGGGGTGTTCTAAGGATTCTGATTATTGTTCAGATGAATCTGATTTGTTGATAATTTGGAACCCCCCAAAACCTCCTATTTGATGGAAAAGGTTCAATGGATCAATACAGTGATTGTGATAGCTCTAGCCATTTGAATAGTACTTATACCTTTAGAAGACATGGATGGTTTACCCTTTTATATACAGTATTTTTTAAAACTCTTGCTCCTGTATATCAAGTACGAGAGAAGAGCAATACTATATCTTTTTCGAGGAGACACTGTATGTGATGAACTTATGAAATACCCTGTTTGTTGGGCTTGCGATTCGTTTGCTACTGTTGTTACATGGATAAAAAGGGTTGTAAGCTATTTTTTTTGGACTCTTCAAGAATACCACTAGGTGTGTGTCGAATCCTACAAAAGCTATGCATAGTTGGAGGATCCAAGCAACATAAACTGCAAGTGTAAAGACATGAATTGTGCTCAAACAGTAAGATACAACAGTTTCATTATAAGTGTCTCTTAGGGGTGTTAATGTCGTCCTCGTAGCTATTGGAAAACAAATCCCTGCATAGCTCTCCATAGAATCTGCACACCAGGTCAATGAAGACGGGGCTTTTGAGATTCTTCCAACAGTATAACAATTCTTCCACATCTGCCAAATCCCTCATTTTCCCTTTTTCCACCATCATCTCCACCAGATGATTCTCAAAGCTCCTGCATGCATCTTCCACATCATCCTGAACTGGTACTTCTTTTCTAGTTGCTGCATTACTCAATCTCGCGTAAGCCGGGGTGAGGAGTGATGGAAATGGTGCTTTGTTGTGATGCTCTGCTTCTAAGAAACTCTTGAGCTCCATGACTTGGTCCTCCTCTTTCCCTCTTCTTCTCAGCCGTTCAGTCTCATGTGTTGAACGACGAAACCCAAGTCTTCTTATAAGAGGGGCTTAGTGAGTCTGAACTTGAACAACCTTAGTATTTTCTTGCATGGATTGGAAAGTTTGCGTTTGAAGGAACCAAAAGCTTTCACTTTCATTGTTTGGAGCCTTTATTTGTTGGAGGAAAAGAGTATTGATAAAGCAATAAACTTGAAAAATGGTTGTTTTCAGGCTTATCTTTCTTTCAGTTTAGAAATGACAAAGAGAGTTGTGGCCCTGTTGGTTGGTGTACTGAGAAAAAATGTTGGTTTGTTGGAAGGAAGAAAGAGGGGGTACCCCTTTTTCTAAGTTTGGGAAAATGATGAGTTGTGGGCTACACGTTTCTTATAGAACTAAAGATGGTATGGGAGTCTGCTATGGGTTTTGTTAATAGCTTACTTACTGTTTTCGCCAATCTGACGAACATAAATTGTTAAATATTTGATGGAACCTAAAAGTGTTGACGTTTGACAAACTTAAAAGGACTAACAACTGCTCATTACATCCTTGCAAAATATTATTTTGAACCTACCAAACGCATCGTTAGTTGCAACATCAAGTTATTGAAAAGATGTAAGATTGAGTTTTGAGTCTTTAGAGTTGATCCTATAAAAATTTATAAATCCATCATATCTATTCAATTCTGAGAAAGACTAGAAATTTGCAGTTCTCGATCCGTATCTTGAATCATATGAAGGAAAATCAACTAGGAAAATAAGCTCAGAACGAGTGAGAAAAAAAATGGACATCATGAATGTGCATAAATATTAGATGAACCAAGAGTTAAATATATAATGATTATTATTTCATACAATTTATTTGAGCCCGTGCTGGTAATTTAATAGTCACCAGGATAGTATTACATCATTTGTCAATGAAGAGAATACACCAACAAAAATACAACAATGACGAGTTCGTTCTTATGTCAAACTAGTCGAGATCGATTACATAAATCTTCTGCATCCACTCCGTTCTAGTTGGACACATTTCAGTCCAAATGCAATACCAAGAGGTCATCTTTTAAGCATAGACAGCACCAGCTCAGCTTAATTGTTATGCCTGAGCAACAAAATAATATGAATATACAGAAACTCTACCTCTCTGTTTTCTCTTTCTTTTCTAAACGATTAAACTTTGGCCTCGTATCTTCTTGCACAAGTGCAGGATCCCTTCTTGCAACTGCATGGCCACAAAGCTAAATCACTTTAGAACACTTTTATTTGTGATTCTCCCAATTGAAATATACTGAAACAAATACAGGAAGGAAAATTTAGGAGATATACTCACTTAATATCAACACATGGGGGAGGGGCCGTTGGAGGAGAGAGGAAGGAGAACGTAAGCAAAGACAAGTGAAAAGGAATAAAATAGTAGAAGAGAGGATCCTCTACTCTTTGGAGCCAGCCGACAATGCCCAGTTCTTACCCATAAATCAGAACAGCAAGTTGCATTGCCAGCAGCAAGGAAAGCATAACTTCAACCAGCATCAGCCCCCTTCTGAAGTAACGTAGCTTCAATTCGAGTATGCTCAACACATCAGGGGCAGCTAAAAGCTTCCTTTTCCAATTATGCTCAACACATCAGGGGCAGCTAAAAGCTTCCTTTTCCAATTTGACCATGAGCCTGCTCAAAGCATTAGACAAAATTAGCTACAATACATGACTTCTAATAGTGATTATACAGGGTCAAAATTATCATTTGCTTAAGCCTGGGTGAGTAGAATTATTTGGTACCTGTGCTGGTGAAGGTAAACAGATACTCTGTGAAGTAGTTGACATGCGCTCAATGGCGCAAGGCCCAGCCACCACTGTTATCAACAGGGCGCGGAGACCACCATCTCTTACATGGTACCAGAGCCAGACCCACTTAACTCTTCCTTTACCTGATATTGGCTCCCATATTATGTTATCCACGCTCCGCAGTCCAATCCTGAGTGTATGGGGGGGGGGGGGGGTGGGTGTTAAAGAGTCTCACATCGATGAGAGATAGGGTTGTTTGCCTCATTATATGAACTTAATAATCCTCACCTTATGAGCTCACTTTTGGAGTTGAGTTACGCGAAGGTCCAAATCGTAACATGGAGGTTGAGTGAGATATGGCATATTGTCTCAGAATGTCCATTCAACGAAGGCATCAAAAGTTTTTAAAATACAAAATTCTAATTTGGTGAAAGTCAAAATTGTAACGAGTGGAGAGTTCTCTAACCTTGGAATAACTTTCAAGACGAACTAGGTAACAATAAATGGTCTCCAACATGTCAATCAGTCATTCTATATTTGACATGGTCGAGTTCAGACACTGCTTGATTCTATTGAATGGAGTAGCTCTTTAACTGTTCCTTGGTTCTGACATCCAGTGGAAGTTGGTCCCAATTTTAAAGGCAGAATCCCAACCCATGTCATTATACCAAACAATTTAATCGCAATTTGCTAGAAGTCTGCAACATAAATTTGAAAAGGAAATCTGCAAATGCAAAAACTTAATATAAGGAAACAAATGATTGAGACAAACCTTTTGAGTCTTTGATAATTATAAAAGTTAACAAGAAACTAATGGCAAATAGAAGGAAAGAAAAGATTAAATGCAGTCTGCAGATGCTTTAAATTGAAGAGTACAACATCAAACAAAACGTACCAAGTAATATTCATATTACTCAACTTATGAAGACCCAAACTTCAATGTTTAGCATAACGTCTTTCTTTCTCACTGGAAGGACCACAATTCTTTACACCTTCATGGAGATACTTACACAATACCTTAATGAACAACATTCTTTCTAGAAGCTTTTTTTATACAACCAAATCATTATAAGTTCAAAACTTTATTCTTAAGCAACCAATCATTTCAATCTAAGAGGATTAAAAAATGACACAAGAAAATGCCAATGGCATCATGAAAACTATTCATATATTTATGGTTGTTCTGAAGATAATGTATGAGCTTAACTTACCTTCAAGATGCAAAACTTCTGATACTAAGACACCTCAGACACCCCAATGCTTGGAACAATTCTTGGGAGCAGCTTAACTTGAGGTACCGCATTAGATTCATCGTTGCTAGGAAGAGAAGGTATCTCATTTTCCAGCGTAGAATAAGCATCTGCAAATGCCTACAGAAAGTAATTTCTATTAGAAAAGCTATATGCAGTAAATATTCACCGACTATAATTGTTTATGAGAAGTCTAATTCGTTCAGTAGCAACTTCAGTCCCAAATTAAAAATTTCTTACTTAGGAACCAACTTCATCCATATGTCAAACAGATGCACCCAAAGAGAATACCAATAGTTTGTTACTTCAGGCTATACATTAATAAATGAAAAGGCAGACAGTTAATTTTAAAGGACAAAGTATTTTTAGCTGGATTTTACGTATTTGAGGGCAGAAGGGAAGTAATGCTTTTAATTTTTAACTGACGTATATCACATGCCATTTGAGAGACGTAAACAACAGCTTTCTGATTCAAGATTTTACATATGCAAATTACCCCCAAAGTAGAGGAAGTTTTGTGACAAGATTGCAACTTAAACAGACTGGTAGATTGGAGAAGTAAACAAACTGATAGAGGGCACACCACCAGGAATGGAGCAAAACACTTAATTAACTTTCATCAACTGTATTAATATAAGAAAAATAGCCAATGACAAATCAAAAGTTCCTTTAATCTACACGTGATTGAGGGATATGTCTAAATTAATTCAGTAACCAGCACATCCCCGCCACTAGCAAGCCTAGAAGAAATTCTTTCTTGCCAACCTCTAAGGAGATTCAAATACATTTAACACATTTTATCCTATTGATGTTTAAAAGCTAAGAAACCTTAAATATCACAAATTTCCCATTTTTACCCGACCCACAAGTTTTTCTAGTTCTACTAACATTGTGATGATAACATGGACTTATACTTCTAGCTTATTATCCATACATCATAACAAATTTTTCTAGAAAATTTAATACAAGCAATTCCAACTAACCTTAATGCATTGGTGTATGCGAAAGCAGTTCCGCCCCACATTATTGGTTGGGTACAGAGGATCATCAATGCAAATTGGATCAATGCTACGAAACAAAACCAGGGAGTAAAAAGGGAGGAAAATCATCACAAAAACAGAGCAAGATATTTGCAAGAAGCAAAATCAGGAGGTTCAACCATTTGCCACACCTGCACCCTCGTTCTCTATTTATGTATAAGCCGCTTCCCTGTATTGAGACACGTATTTGACGAGGATCAAACACATTCCTGGAGACAAAAACAAGGCTTTAAATTTGCAGTACCTTTTTCCATCTTTATATTTTGTGGGGAGCAGGGTAACTATAGTGGTTTGGACATCAGATGTATAAACTAACTAAAATGTGTGGCTGCTTGTAAGAACGAAAACATGAGATAAAATAACAAAGGAAATATGTATTTCCAGCAGCTCAAACTCACCCAAAGAAGTAGAAAAAATCCATCAGGAGGCTCCCCAAGTTCTACAAAATAAGATCAAAGAAAATTGCACTAAAAAACTGTGATGTATCAGAAGAAAACAAAAAAAATGAAGCTTAGTTCTAATGAATTGAAGCACAGTTAACTTCTTCCATAGAGGCTCCGCAGCATTTAACAAGCTCATCAAGTATAAAATTGTAGGAGTAACCCTATCAGCCTGCTATGATATTAGAAAGGCATCAACCTCTGTAGAAGGCTATCCAATTAACCTGCACATAGCAATTCTCGACACGCATTGAGCAGGAGGTGGATTTTTCAATCTTACATAGAGTATACTAGCAGTTAAGTTCTACATCTTTTGAGAGAAAGATCAGGCTTGTTCATTCAGGTACAATGTGATGCATCATTTATAATCTTACGTTGCTTGGACTCGGGTGCGGGTGTTCGATACTGGTGTGGATCTAGAGATCGGATCCTTCGTGATCTCAATTTTAAGATTCGGGGATATGGATCCAGGTATGGATACGGGTGTCGGGATTAAGCTAAAAATAATTTAAATATCTAAAAATAGAGTCATAAAACCTAAATTATGAGATATTATGTGGAATTCCTGAAAGGAGAAAAGAAAAAAAGTAACATAGATATTTTCTATATACAAGGTATTTCATTTTCTTCAATTTTACCTTAACTTTTGTTTTGATTACAGGAACCATTAAATCTTTCCAAGACTTTCCATGTCGATTTTGGTTAAAGTACCCAAAATTGGTTGACCAGATCGGATACGGATTTCACACCCACACCCATGTCGTGTCGACACTAGAGCGGCACCAAAAGTGAAGAGCCTGATTAACTTAGTATAGTCACGTAGGTAAGCAACAACAACAACAACAACAACAAACCCAGTGTATTCCCACCTAGTGGGGTCTGGGGGGGGTAAGATGTACGCAGTCCATACCTCTGCCTCTGATGAAGTAGAAAGGCTGTTTCCGAAAGACCCCCGGCTCAAGGCACGAGATACCACACAAACACATAGTAAAGCACAGAAGCAGATTACATAACATAAATACGGCACCCATAAGTATTATAAAACAGAGGAAAGCAGAGGAAGGCAGAGGAAAGCACACAGATTCGTAATAAAACATGGAACACGGAACACGGAATCATAACAGGAATAAAACCCCCACCAAGTAATTCCCTACACTAGCGACCCAAACTGGCCCTAATCCTCTGCCGTAATTCGCGTCTTCCAGACCTTCCTATCTAGGGTCATGTCCTCGGTGAGCTGTAACTGTTCCATGTTCCGCCTAATCACCTCACCCCAGTACTTCTTCGGCCTACCCCTACCCCGCCTAAAACCATCCAACGCTAGCCTCTCACACCTACGGACCGGGGCATCCATGCCCCTCCTCTTCACGTGTCCGAACCATCTCAATCGTGCTTCCCGCATCTTGCACTCCACTGAAGTCACACCAACCTTCTCCCGAATAGTCTCATTCCAAACTCTATCCCCTCTAGTCAGTCCACACATCCAGTGCAACATCCGCATTTCTGCCACCTTCATTTTTTGGATGTGGGAGTTCTTAACTGGCCAACACTCCGCTCCATACAGCAAGGCCGGACGGACTACCACCCTGTAGAATTTGCCTTTAAGCTTGGACGGCACCTTCTTATCACACAGCACCCCCGACGCGAGTTTCCACTTCATCCACCCCGCCCCAATACGGTGCGATACATCCTCGTCAATCTCACCGTTACTCTGGATCATGGACCCAAGATACTTGAACTTATCCCTCTTACATACCTCCTGTGCTTCCAGCTTCACTACTACCTCATTCTCCCGCCTCACGTCATTAAACTTGCATTCCACATATTCTGTCTTGCTTCTGCTCACCCTGAACCCTTTAGACTCAACAGTTCACCTCCACACCTCTAATTTGTCATTCACACCCCCTCGAGTCTCATCTATCAGAACTACATCGTCTGCAAAAAACATACACCACGGCACCTCCCCTTGAATACGCCGCGTCAACACATCCATCACCAACGCAAACAAAAAGGGACTAAGAGTAGATCCCTGATGCAATCCTGTCAGGACAGTGAAATGCTCTGAGTCTCCTCCCGCCGTCCTCACCTGGGTTTTCGCTTCATCATACATATCCTTAATTACTCTGATATATGCCAGAGGTACTCCACTCACCTCCAAGCATCTCCAAAGCACCTCCCTGGGGACTTTGTCGTAAGCCTTTTCCAAGTCGATAAACACCATGTGCAGATCCTTCTTCCTTTCCCTATACTGCTCCACCAACCTCCGTACCAGGTGGATTGCCTCCGTCGTCAAGCGACCGGACATAAATCCGAACTGGTTTTCCGAAATAGACACTATCCGTCTCAGCCTCACCTCGACCACTCTCTCCCAGATCTTCATAGAGTGACTCAATAACTTAATCCCCCTATAGTTATTGCAACTCTGAATGTCCCCCTTATTCTTATAGAGAGGGATCATGGTACTCCACCTCCACGCCTCGGGCATCTTTGCCGTCCTGAAGATTTCATTAAACAATCCAGTCAACCACCTTACACCAGCCTCTCCAACGAACTTCCAAAACTCCACCGGTATCTCATCCGGCCCCGTCGCCCTACCCCTTCGCATCCTGCGGACAGCCTGTCTAACCTCTTCTACCTTAAAACGTCTACAATAGCTAAAATCCCGACACTCCTCTGAGTGCTCCAGTTCCCTTAACACAATAGCTCTATCCCCTTCGTCATTCAAGAGCCTATGGAAGTACGACTGCCATCTCTTCTTAATGTGGCCGTCCTCCACCAACACTCTACTGTCCTCCCCCTTAATGCACCTCACCTGATCGAGGTCACGACCCTTTCTCTCCCTAGCCTTAGCGAGTCTAAACAACTTTTTCTCCCCTCCTTTCCCCTGTAACCCTGCATACAAGCTCTCAAAAGCGGCCGTCTTAGCTGCCGTGACTGCTGACTTCGCCTCCTTCCTCGCTAGCTTGTACTCTTCCCTGTTTACCCGCTTCTCTTCTTCGTCCTTACTTTCCACCAACTTAGCATACGCCCCTTTCTTGGTCCCCACTTTCTTCTCCACCTCTTCATTCCACCACCAATCCCCCCGATGGTGCCCGGCCCGGCCCCTAGAAACACCCAACACCACACTTGCATTCTCCCTGATGCACCTTGCCGCCCTGTCCCACATACTATCCACGTCCCCCCTACACTCCCACACCCCCATTCCCGCCAACCTCTCCCCTATCTCCCACGCATTCACTGGCGTTAGGCCGCCCCACTTAATTCTCGGTCTACACTCCTTACTCCTCCTCGTTCTATCCTTCTTTATACCCAAATCCATAACCAAGAGCCTATGCTGGGTCGAAAGATTCTCACTCGGGATGACTTTACAGTCCTTACACAACGCCCTATCCCCTTTCCTAAGCAACAAAAAGTCAATCTGAGTCCTGGCTATCGCGCTTCGAAAGGTGATCAGGTGCTCGTCCTTCTTCGGAAAGCACCAGCCCAAAGGCCCTCGCAAACTCCAATAGGGTCGCCCCCTCTTCATTTCTCTCCCCAAAACCAAAACCACCATGCACATCACCAAAGCCTCCCGGTAGCGCCCCGATGTGCCCGTTGAAATCCCCTGCTACAACAATCTTCTCCGAACTAGGCATGCCTCTCACCACCTCTTCCAAAGCCTCCCAAAACCGCATCTTCTCCTCCCCCTCCGATCCCACTTGCGGCGCATAGGTAAGCAATGTATAAATAATGCATCATATTCTAAAAATACGGTAAAAGAACTAATATGCAAAATGTAAGGAAAGAGGTTTAAAGTGAGACAAGCAGATCAAAGATGATGTAAACCTCCATGTAATAACTCAGAAAGGTGGTCCCCTCCACAAGGCTCTCTCATAGTGCATCAAACATGCACCTAAAGTCCATGTCACTAACACATCATTATCTCATGCTTACTCATAGATAACATCTTTAAGTGTGATTTCCAACCCTTCAGTTTCAGTAATTCCATTGAGTATTTTATTGAAGTAAAAAAGGCCAACCTCCTCACATAAGCCTTTATTTTTTCTTTGCTGCATAATCTTAATTTTTTCTAAAGAGGAAAAAAAAAACAAAACATGGAATTCACCTGCTCACTATATCCAGTAATTAATCTTTCAAGCTTAAAGCCCATTTTGAGAAACTCAGCTGGCTAGGTTGTCATGCTGCTGGGAAATGTCTCCCTCCGCTTCCTTCTTTGCAGTTGGTGTTTATGGATGATATATGCAAATTTTCCTTGTTTAAGTGACCATTTAGATTTTGTGCCTATTATTAAAAGTTGTGCAAATATAGCCTTTGAAGATTACCCTTCCGGACAACGTTAGACTTTTTGTTAGTTTAAAAGGCCGAGACCCAATGGTCTCTTATGTTAAACGAAAAGAGCTGTACAAAGAAAGGCCAGCCTAGACCCCGGCACAACAACACAAGAGGAAACGCAAAATACAAAGACTAATCTAGAATCTGATAGAACTGAAAAGGAAAATGGAGAGAGAAAGTCAGGTAATGACCCTTCATCTTCTCCGCGATGCTCACAGTCATCTATCTACTCCGGTGGAGCTCCACAGCAAGCCGCCAGAGCGGGGGGTGGGGGGGTGATCATTTCCCCTTTAAACTCGGTCTGGACTATGGAGGTCCAGTGGTCTTCACAGCTAGGATTCAAGATATGAGGAGGTACAGTTCTTATACCATCTTCTTCACACCATGAAATCTAAACTAAGGACCACTTAGACTCACGTCTAATTTGCTCATGTATTACAAAACACTAGACTGTCATCTAAATTGCAATAACGTGCAAAATTTCAGACCATGAACTTTTTCTCGTAAGATTTTAGTTTGCTCCAAAGAGATCTTTCAACCGCAGTCTAAAAGGTCCACAAATTGAAAGAGGAATAAGAAGTGGGTCACTTTCTAACAGATGCCCCAAATAAATGAGGAAAATTTGACGGTGTTTACCTAGGAAATCATCTTATGTTATATCACAGGTTCTTCTTTATAGTGTGAAAGGTCCTATGAAAGTTTTCATCAAAATATGTGCAACCCAATAACAAAAATAATGGAGACATCATCACAATCTATGTTGAACTTGTCAGGCGTACTGATGATACCATTAACAGATAAACAGGGGCCAATCGCCAAAAAATTCAATGGAAAACAAAGAAAACAAAAACGAAAAGGAAGAATTCAATCATACTTGGTCAATTGGTCGACTGTGATGATGTTCATGCTGCAAAAACCGTGTGATCAATAGTACCTATTAAATGGTGAAGACACTTAAAGAGACTTTCAAACACATTAACATAAATAGATACAAAGAAATCAAGGGAAGCAAAACACCTAAGGTAAGAATGCCAAGAATTGGAAGACAATTGAATAAGTTTCACTATTTCACTTTTGCTTGTGAAAAGTTGACAAGATTTAATAAATAATGGCCATAATGCAGATATTTCCACTTCCAAACAAACCAAAGAATTTTTGCTCGAACTTGAGTTAGACTCAGAGACAACTATCTAATTTCCAATGTTTGCCCCGTAATTGTAAGGTGCTTGGAGACTCAAATGGTAGTCAAAGCAATAACAAGTTTTCTGTAGCCTGTTCGAAGGAACCCAGCTTTTAGTTGATGCCTACTTGTTCCGGTCTTCTGCTAAAGACTGCTAGAGAATAAGGAGGAGGGACTGATATGCAATGTGACCTCATTCAACAACTGAAAAATACTGAATCAAAATAGGGGACTCTTAAGGTAACTCCAGTCAGTATTTCCTGCAATATAATATAGATTCTAGAACTTCATCAAAATGCTAGTTAGCATTAAGTCAACTCATCTCTAAATGGATATATAAAAATCACCCCCCCACCCCTCTCCCCACCCCGAATTTCTAATTACATGTAAATCAAGTTAAGGACTTTTCACTACTAGAATGAATCAGTTGAGAGCATAAATATAGCCTATGCTGGGAAAAAAGGAAAAGGAGAGAGGAGGAAAATGATAGTAAAATAGAGGAGGAGATTTATCTTTTTTCCTATGCATGGTTTGGATTGAAAACAAGAATGGAAAGGAAAATTGTTTGATTTTTTGTTGTCATTGATTTAAATTTCGGGATTGAAGATTTCAGTGGCACCACTGCTGAACCGGATACATTAAGATGTAAACACAAAATTGACGGGCAATTCACTGTTAAAAGGGCATATAGAATGGAAGGAAGGGTACAGTATAGAGGGCAACTAAAAATATGGAGAAACTTATGGAAGAGCCCATCTCCAACCAAGGTAAAATGCTTTACTTGGTTGGTGATTAGAAGAGCATGCCTGACACAGGAAGTTTTGAAGAAAAAAGGGGCCATCGTAGTTTTCAGGTGCTTCTTATGCAATGAGAAAGATGAAACAAACAGCCACCTGTTTTTACACTGCACTTTTACAGCACAACGTCTTTATTTCTCAACATAACAGAGACAAGTTGGACTATGCCTGAGCATACTGCAGATTTGTATAGCTGCTGGATGAAAAGGGGAGGCAGCAAAAGTCAAAAGAAATGGTGGAGGATCATACCACAATGCATCTGGTGGACAGTTTGGAGAGAGAGAGAGAAATGACAGGTGTTATGAAGATAAATCCAATTCCATTCAGAAAGTTAAATGGATTGTATAGTTTCTTTCTACTTTTGGAGTAAAGAAGTAGGTCTAGAGGATATAGATCATTTTGTAGATTTATTAAGATCTTTGTAAGTATCTTCTTCTCTCTTTGTTTTTCTTATGCAACTCTTTTTGATGGTGTCCAGCATGTCCTTAATGCTGAGGAATACACATTTACCAGTTTCAAAAAAAAAAAAGAATCGGGCAAAGAAGAAAATGGTACTCTCTTAATTTCATCCCCTAATTGTTACAGGATTCAAGCAAGAGAGAGGAAAGCGCTCTTAGTTGTCCCTTTCTTTCTCTTCTTTTCTCTACTTTCCAAGCAAAGCATAAAAGTAGCCGACCAACCTCCATCCTTTTGTTTGGTTTGAGTTGAAACAAGGACGGAGAGTAAAATTGTTGGACTTATTTGTCATTGATTAAAATCTTGAGTCAAGAAAAAAATGACTCTTATTCTCATTCCCTAATTTCTACAGCACCCAAGCAAGAGAAAGAACTCTCTAATCACCCATTTTTTCTTTCTCTTCTCTGCTTTCTAAGCAAAGGAGTAACTGAAAAATATCCTTTTGCCTCAACTTCCCTCACTAATACTCACATAATAGCATGTCAAGAATGGATTGAAGCAGCTTAGAAGAGTGGTCAGTGCAGGAAATGAGTAGATGGCAGCAAAAACGTAGGTGCACTGAATATTCACTATTCATAAATCATAAGATTGAAGGACTCATAAATACACCAAGGTAGCTTCTTTTTTTTTTTGGTTGCCAAGGTAGCTTATTTTTGAAAAGTTAGAAGATTTAAATGTGCAATTGTGGGAGATGGCAGGACCGCTGAATTTTGGCCTGATACTTGGCAACTCTCCATTTAAAGAAGTGTCCGGATCTCTTCAGCATCACCTCTTCCACAAACGCTCTTATATCAGATTTCAGACAAAAGCATGGTTGGCTTATCCCTTTCACGAGGAAGTTAAATTATCAGGAATTGGATGGATACCTAAGCCTTTTGAACTTACTCAGCAATCATTTGGAAAGGTAAATCAAAGGGCGCCTTCCCTTTAAAATCACACTACTCAGACAATTTCATCTCAGAACATCTCTGGAGATGGAAATCCATATGGAAAGCATACCTCCACATAAGGTCAAATGTTTCTCATGGTTAGTGTCCAAGTGGCATGTCTCTCACAAAGCAACCTTCAAAGAAGAGGTATGCAGCTACGCAACAGCTGTGTTTTACTATGTGAAGAGGACAAAATGCATCACTTCCATCATTGTAAATTTACTGAATCCGGAATGTTATTCTCAACATATTTGGCATTGTTTGGTGTGCCCAAAACAACTATACAGTTTTTCCAAGGATGACATAGAGCAGTGCAGAAGAGAGATGTATTTAAGCATAACCAAAAGAACAAAGCTTGAATATCAAGTGAGAAGCAAGAACATAGACAACTGAACACTTGTAGGTAACTGTAAGGATCATTGCTTCCTCCACATTAAGCAAAATACTTCCTTTCAAAATTAAACCAAATATTCTAGGAAATATTGATGCTAAGAAAGCTTACTAGACAATATGAACTCAAACCGCCTGAATATGACTGGTCAAGACTGCGATCTGCTAGGAACTGTTTTAGCACCAAAGCAAGAGGTGTGGCAGCAGAAAACTGTTCTGTGAGCTCTTTTACCTAACATTTACAAAGGATAAAGAGTAAGAGAATGTAGTTCTGAATTTGATCCCACAAGTATTCAGATGTAATCTCGTCAAGACATACCAGCTCTGTGGTCTGTAATCCTGTATGTGAAGGTGATTTAAAACTAATATCAAGTCGAACGGCTTTGACATCCTTCGCACATTCATTCGCCTTAGACCACTGCGGCGAAGATGAGGAATCCGAACAAGTCGAATCAGCCTGAAAAGTATTGCCTTCTTCAACAGTCAACTGAGTTGGTTCAGATTTTGGCATTTGTAAGTTTGATAGAGACGAAGAAATGAGGTCTTGTGGAACTTCCACCACAAGCATTATAATCGGGATCTGTAGAAAAATGGAAGCAACATAACATGGAACAATGACTAAGGAGGTCAAAGCTATTTTCTTTTGATAAAAGAGAGAACAAAAAGGTATTGCAGCTAACATAAAGAAAACACTAAGCTGATTAGAATCCAGAAGGAAAAAGATTTTGGATTTCGGAGACATTACAGCAGTATTTTCCACGATCTTCAGAGAATCATTTTTTACCCACTCCTGGTTAGCCAGATATCTAGCTGCATGCTGCAAAGTGCTCTATGTCAGCAACATTATATTTGTCATATTGGACAACCAAGGGTGAAACAAATACAATGTTCTTGCCTGGTACTTCTTTAAAAAAAGAACAATACTGTCCATCCCATTTTATGGTATGCATTTCCCTTTTTAGTTTGTCCCGAAAAAGAATGACATATTTCTCTTTTCTGAAACTATTTTGGATGTTTATGAATGAAAATACCTATACTTGACCAAAAAATATATATAATGCTAGGTCCACAAATAAAAAGCATAACACTATTGATAATGTTACTGAAATTAATGAAGAAGTCAGAAATTTCAATGAAAAATTAATGACTAATACCAAAATAACTCCTCAAACTCGGTAATTTGTAAGTTAGACACCCCAACTTAGCTGATGACCATTTAAACACCTCTAATTGACACCTCTAATTGACAGAGAGTGTGTAGCGTGAACATCTGTGTGTCAGTTAGCATAATGTGTGTCTCACACTCAAGACTGGACGAGTGAAGTCTTTAATTGTGCAGGCAAAGCTAAAAATATATTTATTTTATTTTTAAAAACAAATTCTTCAGCCTCTCTTTGTCTCTCTTAGTTCACTACCTCATCAATTGTTGTCTCTTTCAACCATTTTGTAGGGATTCAATGTTAGGGTGGAGAAGGCCCATTTTGTGGTGTAAGGCATACAAGTACTTTCTCAGAAAAAAAGTGCTTTAATTAGAGTGGATTATAGTCTCACGTTGGTTGGGCGTTGGTTTGGCCTGCTTATATGGACTTGGCAATCCTCCCTTCATGAGCTAGCTGATGGGGTTGAGTTAGGCTCAAGTGTTATATCTTTAGATGGTATTAGAATCAAGTCCATCCCTGTTTGGGATCTTAGTCCATGCTGCAGTTGGGCATAGGCATGAAGGGTAGGTGTTACAGTGGGTTAGAGTGCCACATTGGTTGGATAATGAATTAGTGGTTTGCTTATATGGACTTAGGCAATCCTCCTCTCATGAGCGTTTTTGGGGTTGAGTTAGGCCCTAAGTGTCATATCTTTACATTTTTTTGGTAGGGGTTGGAGGTGGTCGAGGGATCATGAGGAAAATCTTGGTTAATGATTAAAGAATCAACAAGAAGATTGTTGTTGTATGAAAAGCTTTAAGTTAAAGAGGTGCTCTCTTCTTCTTTTTTGTGGGGGAGGGCTTTAAGTTACTCACTCCGTCCCATATTGCCGCCTATAAGAGAATAGGTCCAGAAAAAACAGCCCTCCTTTCATCAACTATACCAGCTGCCACGCAAGAGCCAATAGAAAGGATTTCTTCATGTTCCGCTGCTCGACAGTTAAGTTGACTATTTTTCAGAATTAATTTAGATTAGATTAATTAAATATAAACTATACGACAAAGTACTATAAGGCCAAGTTCTTCTCATATCAATATGGTGAGAAAATATATCTTACAATTTTGGTCAAAGTAAATGTAGTTTGACTCTCAAAAAGGGAAACATGACAAGTATTATGGGATGGAGGGAGTACAAAAAGATCATTACTTTCAAAGCAAACATAGCATTTCCTCCTTCAATTATTAGAAACGAATATTCCATGTAACATGGATACCTGAAGGCAAGTTTCTTTGATCCCATTTCGCCCCTCTAAGATCCCAGCTTCTTTAATTGGTTCCTAGGGAGGAAAAAAAAAAGAAAATAATATAATGTGATCTCCTTTCTCCAAAACTCTTTCTCCATACCTAAAAGATATAACGTAAGCACATATTATCTGAGACATGCTTACCAGATTCCTCACAGGAGGAAGACAAACCACAAGGTCCACATCACTCGATGGGAGTGACAACCCAGTAGCATTTGAACCAAAAATGTTTGTACGAGATCTAGGCCATAATACTTGTAGAGAACGTGCAACACGCTTTACAGCCCAATTAATGTAAGGCTTCCTGATCAGATTCTCAGAGGCAACCTTGAATATCATTATAGATAACCAACAATAATCATCAGGAAATATCCAATTGCCCAAAATTTTTATCCTGAAAATCTGGTTAAATTACTGAAATGATACTGCAGAAGCTACTACTCTCTTGGGACTCTACCTGTTTGCAGAAGCTCTCTATTTCGTCGTGAAGGAGACTATGGATCATTGCGAGACAGGCCTTCTTTGCAGTAGAGTTCAGCGCTTCGGGAGGTTGAAGTGGGAACGCAACATCTGGCTGGAAAAGGGAAAAAAAAAAAGAACTACAGTAAAGTTTTCCACCCAAATCAGACAGAAACTTGTGAATAAAAGGAGTTATGAAACTGCAAACTGGATTCTCAGATTTGTAATTTACATGTTCTTGATCGCGGGTTAACTGTGAAATTGCGATGAGGCGATCCTGGAGCAAAGCTCCAGGTAGAGGTTGTGTTAACTGATGGGCTGAGAGACTTTTACTCCTCCAAGCAGGCCAAACTACTTCACTACCATCCATACGTATACATGCTTCTTCAAAATTGATTCCATCATGGAACCAACCTTTGACACCCCACTGCCGGGGGCTGGAGCTACCAGACCGAACTGTTGGAAAACCTCTGTGCCTTCTAGAATCACCAACTGGAGAAGGAGGTGGTGGATGAGGAGCACGTGGAACACAGAGGACAACAGGTGATGGAGGCCTCTTGATCCTAGGTTGCTCCCGCCTACTGGGAGGGACACAAGGACTTTTATGATCATGACTGCGCTTAAAATCTGATCTGGATCTCTCCCTGGACATATTGGGAATGACAATGGGTCGTAGAATGGGGTACGGAAGTGAATCCACAGACTTTGCTTCACCTTCAGCAGACAAATTGGACAAGGATCCTGAAGCATTCTCTACTGTCACTAGATCTGCTGCCGATGCTGACTGCAGAACCTTGCTGGTAATCTCACTTCCTGGTATAACATAACCAAGAGCCTGATGACCTGAACCTAAAGGATCGAATGGGGAGCAAAAGGAAGCACCAGATGGAGAAGTCAAACCATTTGTACTGTAGGAAGATGAGAAGGCAACCATATCATCAACTGCCCTATTCATGTCTGCTTCCCTCCATGCCCATGAACTATCATCTGAGCTAAGAGAGGGAGGACGTGAAAAATTAGTACCGAGATAATCAGAAGGATTCCAATACATAACACCACCTCCAAAGTACTGATTATAGTCCACCCCAGAAACAGCATGTACCTCTAACTCTTCTTCAGACATCCAGTGATAATCATGGTCTTCACCCAATTCATGTGAATTTGAAAGATCGGAGACGTCCATTAAGTCACCAGAATACACCCTTTCATCCTCAGTACTCGCCGCATTGCAGTGCATGCTTTGGGCTGCTATATCCTGCTTGAAAGAAGTTCTCCTAGAGATAAATCCAGCATCATAATTGCATGTTACTGATGGAGCAGCAAGTCTATTGATACTGCGCACCATTGGGGGCCAATCTAAACTCATTGACAAAGGTCCAGATATGATTCCAGGGCATCCTGTTTCAATTGAAGAATTTCTTACATGACGTACATTGCGTAGAAAAGAATGACGAAAATGACTTTTCCAGTTGTGACTGACATCAAGGTGCAATCTATCAGTAGCCCGTGGGAGATGTGAATCACCGCATGAAAGATGAATAGGAGCTACACTGGGCCACTCATACGAAACATAAGATGGAGAAGGCATCGACCCTGTATCATAAACATCAACAGTTCCTTGCTCCTTTAAGGAGCTAAATTTTTTGTTGGGATCACTAACTTTGGTTTGTTGCTCAAGAAAACCTGATTTGTTGTTCAATTTTTTAAACTCCTTGCAGTTTGAGTGGGAGAGTTGAGATTCAATCACAGGCATTACAGAAGATACACCAGAATCGTCATCCCTATTGGTAGTTTCTATTGCAACAGCTACCGTTCCATTTCCCATTACCCCCTCTGTGGGCAAATGGTTTATCAAATGGGGATTCCTGCAACCTTCAAAAGAACCAGCAGAGCCACAATCCACACCGCTTCGACTCGGAATGCTCATTTCCAATTCACGTTTCTCATTGTCAATACAAGAATCTTTTGATCCACTTTGACCAACTGAGTTTACTACAGCGACACAATCAGACCTTGGATCCCCATCTCGGGAGTTGACAGAAATAAAGGACTTCTGAGAATTTCTTTTCTGATATTTACCATCTTCCCCAGAAGTTATCAAACTTGGGTTTTTAATCTTGTTTCTTTCTTTCCTTTTCTTCCTTGAAGCACTTCTAACAGTTTGACTATCTGGTCCTTCACCATGTCCCTGCAGAAAGTCAGTCAGTTACAAACTATTTTCAAAATAACTTGGATATCTGATCCATCGTAGAAAGATAATTACAACCATATCAATCAAAGATGTGAGACTCTCTTTATCAAGATCCTTCTGTTGTTCTCTGTCAACCGATCCACTAGGCAAACTACTTTGTGCATTAGCACACTGAAATCTATCAACTAATCCAGTAGACGAACTACTGTGTACATTATCACCACACATGAATGTGTCTCCCTTATCCTGCATATATTTTAAAAGAAAGTAAAGAAACACTAGTATAGAATTTTTTCTTGCTAAAAGGAATTTCTAGGGGAAATCTTCAAGATCAGAGTTGTACCTCAGTACTTTTAACAAGCCTTAAACTGCCGGTTGTAGGCTTTGGCAAAGGATTTGATTTCTTCACTTTACGGTTTTTTCCTTTTTTCTTACGGTTAGAAGCACCAAGTATCTCTTTGTTTTGCTTTGGTAAGGAATTGAAGTTTTCGTCCTCTAGTAGCTCATACTTTGTACAGTCAAGAGAAATAATCATGAGTAACCCCCGTAACTTTCTTAATATACAATCAGAAAGAGTATTAACAGATTCTAATGAACTAAAAAATAGTTTTTCACTATCAGGAGACTCGCAAACAGAATGTGGACATGCCAACAGCATAGTGGAGATATCCTTAAGCATAAACAAACAATCAAGTAACTCGTTGAATGAACATGATTCGCCAAACACTGATGCATGACAAGTGCTCTGTTTTACAACTCTTGCATCTGATACTCTGAGATTCACAAAGTTCCTTCGATCAGACAAAATAGTGTTACCCCTCATAGGTTGTTCTCGCGTTGAACTGCATAACCAAGCTTTATCTACTGAAACACCTCTTGTCCCCTTCAAAGTATCAGCAATCTGAAAGAAGTAATTGGAGATTGGACAACATAAGGATGAGAAATGTTCTGATGAGCACGTACAAACTATGCAGAAAGAACAGACTAGTCTTCCAACAATCAGAAGCTTAAACAGCTGAACTGCTAATATCTCAATCATTTGATTGACATTTTCAGGCAGGACAGGAGTGCTATAAGACACATACTAGGAGATATCATTAATTAATGTAATAACTCGGGGTGTTCATGGGTCAGTTTGGATCGGTTAGTGGTTAAAACCATAACCAAAACCAATTTAGCCGGTTTTTGAATTCTAAAACCAAACCAAACCACAAAAAGAAAATAACCGTCGGTTTGGTTCTTGTCAATTTGGTTCGGTTTTTTGGTTTTTTTCGATTATTGACTAGCCTACTCCAACCATCTCTAGAATAAACTCCTTTTTTAACCCATAGAAAAGAGTATCACATTGAACAATTTCTCATGAAATATTTGTACAGTGATGGACAAATGACACTATAAACACTTAAAAATTAGAACAAACATATTAAACAAAACCAACATTGAGAGAGAAAACACCAGCTTTGTATTGTAGGCACTAAGATTATCCAACAACATACAACCACGTACATTGTAAAACAGAGCTTTGTATTTTGTTGCAAGAAGAGACAGAGTTGGGTAAATTTGAGTTATGTGTTTACTTTATAGACTAGCTAGGTGAGCTAATCATATAGGGAAAAGATTAAATAAACAAGGAGACATAAAACTACCATTTAAACCAGGGACCAAGGTAACTCGTATTGTGAAAGATGAAGTAGAAAAAGTGAGGTAGGGACCGTAGGGTTAACTGATTAGTAATAGTAGGTAGAGTTGGGCTTGGGTTTGGGGCTTTGGACAATTGGGCTAAAGTATTGGTTGGGCTAGACATAGATTAAACTAAAAATTACACAACTTATGTTTTCAATATTACAAAAAATCCCAACTCCCTAAACATATTACAAAAATCTCACATATACACAGAATGTTATGTATATGTCGGCTATGTTATGCATATTAAGAGGGAGAGAGAGTAAAGTAATTAAAAAAGTGGGAGAGAGTGTAATTACTTTTAAAAGGTTGGTATTTATGTTATTTATACTAGATTAAAATTGTAGTTTTAGATTAAATTTAATAAAACATTTATATTTTATTTATAAATTATATATAAATAATTATAATATATATATAAAATTTATCGGTTCGGTTTGGTTATTTTCACATTTTTTTTTAAAGTAAAACCATAACCAAACCAAATAGCATCAGTTTTTTAAAATTTAAAACCAAACCTAACTAAATCAAACCAAACGTCGGTTTTTTTAATCGGTTTACGGTTCGGTTTGGTTTTTAACCAAACACATGAACACCCCTAGTAATAACTGCTATTTGTTAAAACATATGAGTTATGGG
>NC_061118.1:36224126-36259942 GCF_002878395.1 Capsicum annuum | reverse complement strand
TGTTTGAAAGTAACTATAGGAAAGGAGTAGCATATCTGATATTTCAAGTGATTTGTAAGTCTTCCCTGGAGGGGAAATATAGTTTGACATAGAAAAAAAGGTTAGCCAAAGATTCAAATAGCTATCAGTAACCAAACACATATTCACTGACATGCTATAACAACTGGACTATTTCAGAAAGAAGAGAGAGATTATTTAAAAGGGATGTACATATATAGAGTATCTAAAAATTGGAACCAGTTTTCATTTGAGTAGACTCAACCAATTGGTAAAGCATGAGAACAAAACAACAGTGTAAAATTACTAGTCTATTCTATGAAAATATAGAGACACATCTTAGTTAAGAAGTTGCATGATTTAATAGTTTATAATTCTCACGGATGCCTGCAGTTTATACTCTCTTTTGCTTTTCCAAATCAAAGAGGCCTTCTCATCATTCCTTTAAATTTCCTTTTTGACATCACAACTAATTTATTTTTAATACAGATTTTAGCCTACTTGCAAATCTTAGCCACTCACTGTTCAGATAGATCCCTGAGGACTCTGAGTCGTGTACTTTCCATTTAACAAGCTATTTCCTATTCCAAAACGTCTATGTCATTATCTCTTTCCTATTAGAGGGAAAGTTCAGCTTTTTGACATCCATGAATGCAAATGCCACCACATATTCAAATTGAAACATATATTAATCTCATTGAATGAACTTGCAGCACATTAAACAGCAATGTAGCACCAAATAACAAACATAGACCAATCTACTAGGCAAATAAAAAGGCTCAACATAAAGAAGTACCAGTGATTTCACCGCCTTCCCCAAGCCAAGAAGAAGAATATTGACCTTTGTTGCTTCATCTAACTTTCCCCACCAATCAACACACCCTTTCTTCCTCCAAAATGCATTAGCTCCTACACCTACAGAATTCACCTTATCTTTCAACTTCACACCTCTCTTCTTCCCATTATTATGATTCAACCACGCCAATCTTAACGCCACCTCCAACCTATTCACCAAAAACGCCTCGATACTATAATACCCCTTGGCTTTCAACCACCCCAATTCCACCCATTCTTCACTCAACCCACTTTCTTCCCCCCTCAAAAACCTCCCATCCGAAACACCATCCATTACCCTCACAAAATCATCCACATTTCCAACAAATTCCTCACTGACACTCAAACAATCAACAAAATCCAACAAACCCGAAAACCCATTTTCCCCTTCTTTCGACCCGAAAATCCTCACCGAGTTCCTCACTTTCCTTTCCCACTCATTCCCCTCCGCTACCCTAGCTAACAACCCATCCGCCTTCCTGAACAAAATACTCGGAAGATTAGAACCCTCCAACGGCAAATCCGGCAAAATAAAGAAAAAACCCCGACCGTTCGATTCGATTTTCCCAAGCATTTGTACAACAATTTTGACGAAATTTGAATGAACAATTGTTAAATGAGCTTGACGTTGAGCAACCGAAAGCGAAGTGAACCATTTGATAATTGACAATCTAGGGTTAGGGTTAGGGTTAGAAAATGGGATTTTTGAATTGTAAAGAGAAATGTGAGATGTAAGGGAATCAATAAGCTGCTGTCTTGAACTGTTGTTGATTGATTTTTTGGGTAAAGCTAAATTAAAGTTTGATTTTTGCATTTTGTTTTGGAAATAAATTGAAGTTTGTTTTTCAGGTGGTTGTTACTGTTACAGTACAAGTTACAGAGGTGATCATGGAGAAAGAGAGAAGAAGAAGATGATGACCAAAGGAGAAAATATTGCGGTGAATGTAAGAGATATTTTTTTATTTCCTTATTTGCTGGATTAAGATTTTTGTTTTTATACTAATTTTTGTGATTATATTTGGGATTCTTTTGAAGTTAATTTTATTTTTTTTTTTTCGAAATATTGATAACTAGCCTAGTGTATTTGGAATTAATAAAATATTGGTTATGGTTAAAAGGAAAAGTCTAATTTTGAGATCTAATTCTTGATTATGTAAGAGAGAAAATGTTCAATTTGAACAAAAATAATGATGGTTGAAAACTGAATGTAAGGTCCCACTCTTGATTTTTTTGAACTTGATGACTTATTTTTCATGATTCGAATTTATGTGTAAAAAGTGAAAAGTACTTACCATTCTAGTAACTCTTTTGATTAAGTTCATGACTTAAATTCACACAATCTTAGATCGGAAGTAAGAAGTGTTTATCATTTGAGTAACTCTCTTAATTAAGTAATGACTACACTGATATAATCTGCAAGCATAATATGTCAAGTAATATAGCAATAAAATTAGGAACACAACTCTCTTGATTAAGTAATGACCACACTGATATAATCCGCCAACACCGTATGTCAAGTAATATAGCAGTAAAGATAGGAACATATAGGCTGTATTGGAAATTGTTAGGAGTGGGTGACTATAATACCTTGGCGATAATGTAACTAAAATATGTTAGAAAAATAATAATACTACATTACTCTTTTATGTTATTCTATCAGAAACAACCTCTCTACTTCTTCGGAGGTAGCGGTATGATCTACATACATCTTACCTTCCCCAGACCCCACTTTATCGGAATACACTGGGTTTGTTGTTGTTGTATTATTTTATGTTATTGAAATTATAAATAAAATTCAGATTTTGAATAGTAAGATTATGTAACATGTGTATAGATAACACATGCAAAATTGAAGAAGTTGATGTCAAATCTCTCGTGTGTAAGCCAAAAAACAATTACACGAGATACTTTTTCTCTTTCAATATAGCAGCTGCACTGGAAGATTGATGGATATAATTACTTCGCATACATGCTGTTAAAGAGGTAAAATGCATCAAGTGAAATAATTGAGTTGCACACAACTTGATCCAGACACCATTATTATCAAAAGGGAAATATAGTAGAGAAAATTATGCCTTCTGAATTTGAAAGCTATGTTGTTTGGAAGGTGATGAACTGGGAGAAAGTGCAAGTGACTGCTAATGAATGCAGATGCCTATGACATGAAACCATAAAACAACATCCATAAGTGAGTAGCAAAACAAGAAATGCAAGGCTTCACGCCCCCCGAGGCAAATCGAAAAACCAACAGCGAAAATGGTTGGCTGATAAGGTTAAGAATGTTTTAAGACCTGCATATATGTCAAGTGCCAGGAAAAGACCTGAACACTTCAACTACATCCTTCAAAATGTTCACTTTTTCGAAAAGAGAACGTTTAACTACATGTATAAACCCCTCTTGTGGTCTTCCCCACCACTTTATTGGTTTACTGAATAATAATTAAGATACTAATCAGCCAATTTCCCATCCAATCCAGAATGGACAGCGGAATCTGATGACACTACCTCACTGTTTGAGACTGAAACCGCTGCACTCACTGCTCCTGATGTAGAAGACACATCCCCAGAAGCGGCAAACTTCAATGGCTCTTCAACAGACGTAACTTTTCTTTCAACTTCTAAGTTCACGTTTTCATGTTTATTTTCAGTGTTCTCTTCTGGTTTAAACCCAGTGTTCTCTAAAACTGAGAGGTCACTATTTTTGCCATCCTCTGCAGCAACATTCTCTCTTGTTTCTTCTGATGCTGAACCTTGTATTTTGGAACCTTGGCGGCCATGAACCAATAAATCGGAAGGTGGAGGAAATCCTGAAGTGGCTGCTGCTCCAATACCTAATAAATGATCTTGCGGGATAGCAGAAAGCGCTTGTTGAGTAAATGCTGAAGTGGCTGCTGCTCCAATACCTAATAATTGATCTTGCGGGATAGCAGAAAGGGCTTGTTGAGTAAATGCTGAAGTGGCTGCTGGTCCAGTAGCTAATAATTGATCTTGAGGGATAGCAGAAAGGACTTGTTGAGCTAAAATCCCCAGTATCTCATTAAGGTTGTGCTGATGACCATGAGGAGCGACGGATGTTGATGCACCAGTATTAGGTTGGCATAGTGCTTGAAGCGCTGGGTAAAGAGCCTGCAAGGCTGGGTATAATGCTTGCAGAGCAGCTTGTCCAACCATTGCTTGTTGGCCTTGGAAATCTTTAACATTTGAAAGGTGTTTCTTTCCTGCCAGGTGGCTTTGGAAAACAACCACTGATTCACACTTCACATTACAGAGTTCACATATTAAAGGAACCACTTTTTGGGGCTTAGCGGGCACATCAGGTTTTTTTGAGCCATTCTGCAACTTCATCAATTTACCGCCTCGCCCACCTCTTAGACTGCGCTTGACTCCACGCCCATGACCTTGAACATGATCCACAGGAGCTGTCTCTTCAACCTTTTGTTTCCCCGTTATACTACCATCTTCTTCTATAACAGTATGAGGGGGAAATTGTTCTTGGGGCTGCAGCTGCCTGTCTCCAGTTACAACCTCAGAAGGCAAATGCCCCAGAGGCAGCTGCCCAGATACCTCAACTGCAGGCTGGTAAGAAACCCTCTGCTTAGCTTCAGAATTTGGTGTCTGGTGACCATGTGCTCCATCCATCGATTTGTTCAATTTCTGTCGCTCTTCATAGGCTTTCAGGTTCTTTTTATGCTTCTTTCCATTCTTATGTTGTTCAAGAACTTCAGGCGTATTGCATTCAACCTTACAGAGTTCGCAACAAACCATTCGTGGAGGTGGCTGGCCAGAAGCTGAATTGCCTGAGGCAGATGACGAAGGCTTAACTTGGGATGGGCCTCCTTGGATCTGTGATGCTCCTTGTAGAACTTTTGGCTGGTTCTCAGAATTTGTTGGTAATGCATAGCTAGGTTGTAGCTGTCCACCACCAAGATGGCCATGGGGACCTCCTCTGTAGGGTCTGCCAACCCTTTTACCTTTACCTTTGTATGAAGATTGTACAATCTGCAGAATATAAATACGTTCAAAGATTTGGCACTTTCTTTACATCAATGGATCAGCTGGATAGCTCAATGCTGATACTAAGTTAAAACAGTTATTTATACACCAAAAGAACCAGTTTTTTGTTTTTGATAATCGTGGTGTCCGGGCCAGGCGGCCAGCTTGCGCGCCTCTCGACTAATTCCACGGGATACCTACCACCTCCCACCGGCATCAGGTATCAGATAACTCTGTCCACCAAGGCTAGAACAGATGGGAAGAAATCACCTAGTGTTTGTCTCTATTGGGAATTGAACCTAAGACCTTATGGTACTCAACCCAACTTCATTGAACCACAAGGCCACACCCTTGGGTGCCACCAAAAGAACCAGTACCATCATCTTAAATTAGGACAACACAGCAAAATTAGATAAAAGCAAATTGGCACGCCTGATATTATATGAGCAGCAGCAGAAGACATGAAGTAAGCTCAGCAGAGCTGAAGGAATGGTAGGGAAGTGGGCAAAATGAATAAATAGAATCAGTATTTCAAAAGTAGGCTCCACCAAGATGTAAAACCAATTAATACAAAGTTGATTACTGGAACAGAAAAGGAGTCGATAATAGTAGCAAGTATAAATTCATTGGCACGATAAAGATTTGACTGACCCAATCATGACTGAACAGAGAGACTTCATGTCTGGATATTACACGCTTGACATAGTGCTGTGCATAAGCAAAGAGAGCCTTAAAGATATATGTGCTCATTCATGCATCTTCTTGTTCCCACCCCCCAAGAAGAAAAATAAACAGAATTGAATTACCAATTCAAAGATAACGTAGGACTAACTTGTAGGTAATGAATTTAATATAGCCATATTTCTGATCACTAATGAGAAAGTCAACAGGACAAGAGAAGCAGAAACCGTAAACCAGAACCCAAATGCTGCGCAACCTCTTACAAGATAATTTCACCCCCATAAAGGATGGCGAACAACATTTTCTTTCATTTTGTTGAACTTCCCTCAGATATATGTTATGCAGATCATATTCCAGAGCCATCTCTAGCATCAGTTAAAAACATAAGGCAACATCAATAAGCAACTCTTTATCAGAATAATCTTTCAAATTTCACCCCCACAAACTGTGCTCAGTGAACAGTATGTGGAAATACTACATCATCTAACTCCATACTGCATTTATGATATGAGACCCAATAGGATGAGTTCATGAACATATCAGATGACAATTGCTTAAACGCCTAAATACAGTTAACATACTTACCTATCATACTTATTAACACATCTGCTGATTTGTGCGTAAGTCCATAAAACAAAGTCATGAATCTAAAGTAAATGAAAGCCAATCGACTTTAGCTTCTGAAACTTTATTTAACATGGGCATCAGTTATTCAGCTTTTTGCAACACAATTCTTCACCAATGTAAACCAAGCCTACTTGTTCCTAAATGCTTTGATGCTTCATCAAAGTAAACCACGCGTAAACGTATTTGTTTCCAAGTGTAGGCACATTCGCCACTTGAACAGGTACAACCAGAATATGGAGATTAATTTATCGAAATAAGAAAAAGTGATCAGAACATCATAACCTTTTAGGAAAATGAAAATGAAAAACATTCATGACCAACAACCTTGTCCAGGGAAGCTTTCTCAATGTAAAGAAGTTGGGAACCTCCACAAGGACCAGTCATGAAGAATACACAAATTAGTTCTAGTTCTTACTTATAAATAAAGTAAATATAATTTATTAACTTTTTATTATTGATCAAAAGATAGTACTCATCGGGTGTTATAGATGCCTCACTATAATATTGCAATGTCTTCGGGATCATGACAATCCGGAAATGGCTTAAACATATCGTCAAATGAACGCAATTCCGTGGAAGAAGCAAACACAATTAACTAAGAAAGAAAACCAGCCATATAAACTATTACAGAAAATGTGAGATCAAATATCTTACTCCAGTGACTCATTTGAAGAGGAAGCACATGCAAAGAGACAACACAAATAATACTAGCAACGCAGCAACACATCGATGACAAGTCACTTAGAGGCTTATGGCAAGAAGCGGCTAAACCAAAATATAGGTTATGTAACATGTCCTCAAGGCAGGCATCTGATATAGGTATATATCTCATCATTAAGTAAATCTTAGGATTCATGAATATAAATAAGTACAAGGCTGAGTGCCAGGATACAGCTCACAAATGTGCAAGTGTAATACATGTGACAATTAGTTACATGTAGATAGTTTCAGAAAAGGTTACGTTTGATGACTTGAAAATAGTGTGACACTGATGACTAGATACATGTCGACTAGGTACTGACAAGGCGCTGGTTGAAGAGCAACGTATTACTGAATTACAATGTAGCGATAACTGAGGATAGCCTGGAGAGTGAGTTGCGGACCAGAAACTCACTTGCCATTAGAAGGCGATGTGCAGCTGAAGCACGCTCTGACTGGAGAGGGTCCTGTAGCTGGATGACGATGTGGCACTGACTAGACAGTGACACATTGTTGGCAACGAAGTAGCACTAACGAGGTGCTGAGCAGACAAATACGGACTACCGACTTGACAAGTCAATAGTAATAGAGTGCTAATTTGACAAGTTAATTTTAGAGAACAAACTTGACAGGTCAGTTAAATGATGAACGGCAAACGCGGCATGCACTGCTGGCACAAAGGCCAAAATATGGCAAAAGGAGAACCAAGAAGCCGATGATGCCGAAATCATCATTGCAAAGAAGAGTGGTGCCTCTAGAACAGCTGCCGGAAGATACAAGGCTCATAATATTATGTAAGAAGGAAAATTATTGGCAATGCGGGTAACCTTAAGGTATAAGCTACTTACAATTTCCAAGATTGCAGAAGCCCTGAAACCATATTGAATTGTGTCATCCGCCTCTTTTAAAAGCTTAAGTTGTGAAGGAACATTATCGTTTACTTAATTATGTCTCTAACACGTCCTTTACATCTGGGTAAGAATTTGTTTTCATGGGCTAAGCATGTGGAATTTTTTCACTAAGGGTGAAACTGAGACTTTGATTGAATACTTTTGCTTGCTCTAATACCATGAAAATAAGAGGACTTGTAAAAAATTGGCTGTGAGCAATATACAAGAGCATCCTCATATTGATGTTAAGACCACTGGAGAACAGGAAAACTTGTACAAAATTGTCTATGAGCAATATACCAACTATGTCTCTTTCTAGACAAGTTGCGGTCAACAATATAAATCCTCACAGAAAATGTCGCTCCATTTAAGCTTACCATGGAAAAATTAAACATAATAAAAATGATAATAAAACAAAAGGCATATAAATCTCTTGTGGGCCTAAAGACTTCTAGAAAGCAAGGACTGAAACTAAAGTAAGCGCACTTCTTGTGTGATTTAAACCTCGACCCTTTTAAAAACTTCACTTACCATGATTTCACACCTAAATAACAATGCATCTGGACGCCGGCGTAGGACATGACAAACCATCTAAATGACCTCCTATTTTACCCTTAATGTGTGATATTTGCACCTAAATGTCGACATTTTTAGTCTTGGCTAATCTTGTGTGACGACACATCCATCTTAGCATCCACATCATTGTGACACTTATCTAGTGGATGTATTGAACTTTAGCAACCAAACATTCACTCTCATATATAATTGGTGCATCTTATAATTGTTCTACAGAACTTACTTTTCACTTTATTTCATAAATTTTGGGACCACTTGAACGAAAATTTTGAGTAGACTTTAATCAATTTAGGAAGGAAAAAAAAGGATCAATCAAAACTAGACGGTCAAATTTGACAAGCAGAAAACTATTAGTCTCTCCGTCCCATTTTATGCGGTACCGTTTAACTTGGCACGGTGTTTAGGGAAAAAAAGGAGACTTTTGATACTTGTGGTCTAAACCAATCCATAGATATTTGTGTGGCTAAAAATCATTTCATCAAGGATAAAAGGGGAACTTCCAAGTTAATTTTTTCTAATTATAATAAGGTGACGTTCTTTTTGGGACAGACTAAAAAGGAAAGGGTGCCACACAAAATGGGGCAGAGGGAGTATATTGGACGGAGTTGCAGCCTATTAACGGCTAAATTGATGAATACAGGTAAATCATCTAGGAAATGCTGCATCAAGTTTTCAATAGCATAGATAAAGTTAGCAAACTTAGTTTGATAACAATCTTTTTGAACTGGCAGATAAGAAGCTTATCAAAATAACAGCCAAACAGTATGGTGGTGTTTGTCAGGTGCATAGTCCAATCTCCTACACAAAAACAAAAAGAAGGGATCCCATCAATGCAAAACTGTGTTCCCTACAGTGAGTTAATGAACTCTAACATATCTCCATCCTTCAGATCTTGTACATTGCACCAAAATCCAAAAACCATAACATCTGTACTTTTTCAACTGTACAGGGCTATCAAACTTCTCACTGCTATAGATTATTTACTTATCAAACTTCGCACCAGACCCCATTTGTGGGATTTCAGTACGTTGTTTTTGTTGGTTTGAAAGTTTTAAGATCCAGGGGCTAATATAATGGAAATCTCCTCCTACTCTTTCAGAAATGATCTAACTAGTGATGAAAATGACACAGCAATACATGAAGCATCCATCAATATGGTGAGTTAGGAAGGAAGAATAGCCTGTTTGGCCAAACTTCTAAAATCAGCTTATTTTGAAAAATGCTTTTCAAAAAAGTAATTTTAGTGAGAAGCAATTTGTGTTTGGAACTTTGGATAATAAATTTAAAAAGCACTTTTGAGCAATGATTAGTGTTTGGCCAAGCTTTTTAAAGGTGTTTCTACGAGCCCATTTGGATTGGCTTTTGGATTTTGACTTATAAGCCAAAAGTCATAAGTTAGGATTTCTAACTTATGGCTTTTGCCTTATTTTTATCATTTTGGCTTAAAACTAAGTGCTTATAAGCACTTTATTATTTTAACCAAACACTACAAAAGTGCTTAAAAGCACTTAAAATAAGCCAATCCAAACAGGCTCTAAGTGTATTTTTCTCGAAAGTGCTTTTAGGGAAAAGCTACTTTGTTTATCTCCTGAAACAAGTCCTGAAACAAGTTTCAGCCTCTGCTACTCCCCAAAAGCACTTCTTTTCTCCCAAAAGCTTGGACAAACACCTCACTATTTAAAAATAAGCACTTTTTAGAAGAACCAAAAGAAAAAGCACTTGGACAAACGGAGGAAAAATACCAAAGGAATAAAGAAAAAAGAAAAAGGGTGTACTTCTCTCGAATTAGAGAGATCTTGTACCATATCAAACACCAGTAAATCTTCAGGGAATCCCAACTCTTGTGACTAAGCATTTCTGCAAAGGAGAAAAGCAAATTTAAGTGGAAAGATAGTTATCGATGCCAAATTGAGCCATGATAAGAGGCTGTTTGAGCTTGGTCTGATTGACACTGTAACAATCCGCAAGCTGGTATTAGCGCGAGTGCAAACTTGAGCCAATTCCATGATATGTAGTTGAAGCTCAAGCTCAACTTATCAGCTTGCCTAGTGTGAGAGGCTGTTTGCTCAGCTAATTATATCCTTTAAAGATGCTGATTTATAGCGTCTTTGAGAGGAAACTGTTATTTCTCAATCAAGAGATAATCTTACCCTTTTCCTAAACAAAGCTCGTATAAAGGAGGACATATAGAGTAGAAATCTTGTATAATTAGCTGAGCAGAACAGTCACAGTAGACTTGCTCATAGTCCGCTTTTTCTGGCAGGAAGCTAAGCCTTGTTATCAATTTCATGTACCAAGCTCAAGCAGTTCAGTTATATAATCAATGTGTTTTAGTTTGTAAAATGTGTAGGTAGTGCTATGAAGGTCATAGTAAAAACTGCAAGGAGAAAAGCTCAGAAAACCATAGATAAAATTAGATGCCTATGCTTTACAAAAAAGTAATAAGCTAACGAACTTAACAAAGATATAAGGAAAATACACATAGGTTCATATCCTCTGGTTACCTTTTGATATAGTTTCAACAAGTAAAATACTCTGGTCATCCCAGATTGGTCTACCCAATTGACTTTTCACATAGATTGAAAGAGAAAAGGTTTGAATGAGATATTACATCAGAGTTTGAAACAGTGAAAATTGCACAAAAATGTCAGATAAGATTCAAGACATTGTTGAAGTGCTCCACCGTACTAATTCATGTGAACCAATTTTACTTTTGCATGGCGTTTAAGGTATCAGTTGACTTTACTGACTCAGCTCGAAATGATGAGATAAAGGTATCAGCCTCTGATAAAACGCTTACACCTTCTTGTGCTTCATAACTTTGATGGGTTCTTACTTGCAAAATGAACTTCTAAGTGCATAAACAATGTTGACCATGAAAATACTTGCACCAGACATTTTAATACAGATTTTAAATTATTTCGGAATTAATGGTGAGAAAGAAATTGAAAGAAAAGGGAATCGAAAGACAACCAAGGATGCCAACTGAGAGGAAAATTTTCCCATTTAATGAGGTTGCCAGTGGTTTTAATCTAGATAGTTATCTAACTCACTAAGAACACTTCAAAATTTAATTTAAGAGTCATATGTTGGGACACAGAAATCTATATACTTTGCAATAAAATCTTTAGGTTCCCTTTCTCATAAGTGATAATTCCAAAAGGGATCAAATTCTTTTCGTTCAACTAGCAACAATTTCACTTGGAAATTTGGCAATAAAGACATTGTTGATCAGCATAAATCAATCAACTATCTGCAGGGTTTTTCAATGTAGCAAAGTTTTCTTTAACCTTTTTTCTAATCTGAGGGTCTTATAAGAAAAGAGCCTCTCAACCTTAGCCAAGAGAATTACCTTATGGTGACTTTGAAATGACTCTCAATGAAACCAACACTGAAAATGTTACTCCGTCCGTCTCAATTTATGTATTCCAAATTAGATGGGCATAGAGTCTAAGAAATTGATAGATACTTTTGAATCTTGTAGTCTTAAACTAGATGTGTACAATGTAATGAAATGTCCTTTGAATCTCGTGGTCTTAAACATGTCACGTGGGATGTTGGAATTAAAGAGTTACTATAAAAAGTGGCATTCAAGAAGACGCATAAATTGAAACAAATGGAGTACCTAACCAGCAGTAAGATCTAACCCCCTAATTTGCACCATGAACACTCAGAACCAAAAAACATTGCAGTCGAGCTACAAAAAAAATGTCTTTTTGAAATGTGAATTCATGCCCTCAAAACGATAAATGCATAAAATTAACCAACGCTCTTTGCACATACAAAACAAAAGGAACAGCTTTTCCTATTAACAGCCTCCTATCCTATAAGAGATTAATTAATTGGCCATTTATCTAAAATGCGAAATGTCCAAAAGTTGCTATCATTCGATTCTTGTAGATAAAGTTTATAAAATGCTTGATCTTTTAAGTACTGCTCGACTACCCGGGGTTTGCATCAAACCTTTCAACCATAGCATATGTAATCTATCTAAAATGTTATTCTTATCAATGATTGATTAGTACATCAATCCGTAACTGGTACTCCTATTAGAGTTTGAATTAACAAATTTTCAATATTATTTTAAAGGTCATTAGAGAAATCCAAACAACAAACACCTGAAGAAACTCAAATTCCTTTTCACCTAGACCTCTATCCACCTCAAAAATTCTATAACCATCCAAATCAAACAATACCCAGACGTAAATTCCAACAACATTTACACTATACCACAGCTCAAAATCAAAAACAAAAAGATAACGAATTTCATACCGCAGGTGTATGGGACACAGTAGGCATTGTAGCAGCAACCTCTCCATAATTAACCCCTTGTTGCTGCTGCTGCTGTTGTTGTTGAGGATAATACGAATACTGGGGTGGTGGTTGTTGTTGCTGTGTAGCATAAGGATCGGAAGGCGGCGGAATTGGAACCCCAGGTGGATGAACCGAACTGGGTTCAGTCTGATATTGCTGATAAGCATGTGTTGAGTAATAGTCTTGCGGATAGTAAGAATACTGATACTGCTGACTGTAATCTTGATTGTATTGATGATATGCATAGTAAGATGATTGATCATATGGTTGGATTTGAGAGGGGTCAGTTGATTGAGATGCCAATTGTTGTTGTGGGTGTTGTTGGTATTGAGCATATGTTGTTGCTGTTGATGGATCGTAGGGTTGGATTTGTGAAGGGTGAGCAATGGAGGATTGTGATGCCCCTTGCTGTTGGTACTGAGCGGAGAAATCCATGGAGATTTAGATTTCTTCGTTCAATTCACTTGTTGCTTTGCTTGTACATTATGTTATGGTATATAGGGTTTTCACACAATTGGATTTTGTTTTCACCCTTTTGGGCATTTCTCTTTATGTTTTTTTATTTTTATAAATTAAAAAGTGGGACTTATCATCTACTACAACAAATAAAAAACAACAACAACCCATCGGGATCGGATGTGCATCGATTGATTCGATTTAATTTTATATATTATTAACTTAATTTATTAATTTTTATTTTTAAATTTACTAAATCAATAATCAAATCAATAAGGTATTTTTTATCTGTTTTTTATTTATCAATTTTTAATCCTTAATGGTTCGATTTTTTATTTATCGACAAGAAAATACTCATAAAATAAAAATAGTCGCAACTAACATGAAAAGAAATTAAATCTTAGTTGTAGCCAAAATTTTACATGATGTGTTTTAATTTACAAGAATCGTCAAGTTTGAATAAGTTTTCAGGAAATTGAATAGGTTCGTAGAAATTAAAGAGAAATATATAATAAGTAATTGGGAAAAGGATCAAATATACCCCTAAATTTTACAAAAAGGTTCAAATATACCCTTCGTTAAAATTTTAGCTCATCAATGCCCTTATCGTCCAAGTCCTGGGCTATATATATACCCTTGTTGTCAAGTTTTGGGTCATATATACCTCTGTTGTTAAGTTTTGGGTCATATATATCCTTGTTGCCATTAATTGCTTTGCTAAAAATTTTCAACCCTTTTTTTCCTTTCTTTTTTTTTTAAGAAATCATATTTTCCACATCACTTTTTAATTGTCACATCACATATAATTAAATACACCCCTTCTTCTACACATTAATCATCTGTCAAATGCTCTCATCTACCCCACAATCTCTTTGGAATTTCTCTAATTTGTCGAAATTTCTTTGTTGTATTTTTGGATTTTTGCATGACCCTAAGAACCACTGTCAATTCCAACTTCAAGAATAAGAAGAATAAGGAAAACTCAAGTGAGAGATTGAGATGTAGAAGTGTAAGAGAGGCAGTTCATATAGAGATAGCAAAATCAGGTTGTCAATTAAGAGGATATCTTTATATACGTATGTATGTATTAGAGGAGCGGTTACGCATTAATTTGAAAATACAACAAAGAGATTTCGGCAAATTAGAGAAAATCCAAAGAGATTGTGAGGTAGATGAGAGCATATGACGGATGTTTAATGTGTATAAAAAGGGGTGAATTTAATATATGTGACGTGGCAATGAGAAGTGACGTGACAATATCATTTCTTAAGGGGAAAAAAGGGAAAGAGGGGTTGAAAAATTCCAACAAAAGTGATTAACGGCGACAGGGGTATATATGGCTCAAAACTTGGCAAAAAGGGTGTATATGACCCAAAACTTGACAATAGGGGTATATATGGACCAAAACTTGAACAGCAAGGGCATTGGTGAGCTAACTTTTAACGGAGGGTATATCTGAACATTTTTGCAAAATTTAGGGACATATTTGATCCTTTTCCCTAAGTAATTTATATATGTATAATATAAGCGGGGGTAAAGTAGTAATTTAGTATGTTCTTATTGAGTTATCAGCTTACCTAAATAACTCAATAAGAAAAAATCAGAATGAAATCAATAATCCAATAAAAGATTTAATAGAATCATTAAAAAATTGTAGAGGTAGAGGTATAGACTGCGTACATCTTACCCTCCCCAGACCTCACTATGTGGGAATACATTGGGTTTGTTGTTGTTGTATTAAAAAATTATAAATCAAATAACCTAATAACAATAAATCAATAGCATTTTTATCAATTCGATTTATTGATCAGTTCAATTTTTACACACCCCTAACCTAGTGTAAGCTATTTTAGATAATATACATTATGTTTGCAGATCCTACTTCTACAGTTATAAGCGACCAGACACATCGATAATATCTTAAACTTGGCACAAAATTTCATTTTGACACCTTAACTAAAGCATTGTTCATTTGAACACTCGAAGTAGTATTTTATTATTTTGATACCTTTTTGTCAATTAGCAAAATAAATAAGGAGGGTATAAATTTGATGATGTGGCAAGCAATGAATAAAATAATTATATGCAACATTTTAATTATATGCTATGTCAGCAAAAGATGTCCAAAATGAGACACATGGACACTTGTTTAGGTGTTTAAACAAAACAATAACTGATTGATGTGTCAAAATAAAAGTTCGTGTCAAGTTTAGATAAATGACGATATATTTGTTTTTTATAAGCTAGACTAAAAAAGTTATATTCAAACAACTTGCCTCCAAATAAAAAAATTGATATATTTTCTTATGAATATGCACTTTTAATATACTACTTAATTGCTAGGAAAAGCTAATGGTCGCATGTTATGAGGAAGTAAAGTTTAGTGAAATTTTATTTAACTTATAAATTTACCGTCCATACGATTCAATGTTCTAATATTATAGATGGATTAGATAGGCATTTGTAATTGATCTTTTTGATCGTAGACCCCAAATAAAAGTTCGTGTCAAGTTTAAAGAAATAACAATATATTTGATCTTTATAAGCTAGACTAAAAAAGTTATATTCAAACAACTTACTTCCAAAGAAAAAAATTGATATATTTTCTTATGAATATGCACTTTTAATATGCTATTGTTAGGAAAAGTTAAAGGTCGCATGTTATGAGGAAGTATATTTTAATGAAATTTCATTTAACTTATAAATTTACTGTACATACGATTCAATGTTCTGATATTACAGATGGATTAGATAGGCATTTGTAATTAATTTTTTTGATCATAGACCTTAAATGGATATTTGCCTTTGTAGCTCGTAATTTGCGGAATTAATAATCCTTTACTACTAATCAAATTGAAAATCTCATATATACGAACATGGTAAATTTTAATCACAGAGCTTAATGTTCATAAAGTCTCAAAGAAGTTCACAGTCGGATTTAATTAAAAAGTTAAAAGTGAATTTTACTTAATTGCAAGTGATTTCAATTTTGTAGCCAACTGAATTTCAACCATAAGTAGGAGTGTGCATGACTATATTTTCATCAAGTTGCTGGCTAAATTTTGGTTAATGAAGGACCATCTTTATAGTGGTGGTCCAGAACTAACTAATTAAGAATATTCAAACAGTATATCTATCATATTTGAGTGGGAATTTTTTTATTTTATTTTTATAATAGTCATATTTAATTCTTCTCTTCAAATTGTTCTTTGTGATTAAGGGGCTAGATTAACGTGGTTCTTGAATATGTGATGATACAAACTTGTGATTTATTTGATCGTCAAGAACTTTTAATCATTTCAGCTTTGAATAAGACGTTATTCATTGTCTTCAGAGGTGGATCCAGGATCCGTTCACCGGGTACCAAGTAATTCAATCGGATTATTCATCTCTTCAGCCTATAGGACAATTGACAAATCAATCAATAATAAAATGACCAAACTTAAACTTTTAATAATATTACTAATATCATAATTCATTACAATTGTCCACGACGAGTTTTCATATTCTGAAAACGATCAACGATGATATCATTACTTACATTTGCAAATAAATCACGCTCTATGTAACATACTAAACAATCATTTAAATATTGATCACCAATACTATTTCACACTTCGTTTTTTACGTGCTTCATGGAAGAGAATGCTCTCTCAACAGTTTCCGTAGCGACGGGTAAAATCAAAGTCAACTTCACAAGTAAATAAACAAGTGAATTAGTCTCTACAAGATTTGCCTCAACTAATGCCTTTGCCAAATCACGAATTCTTTGCAAGTTGGAGAATTTGGAATTACCACCTCGCATATGAATTATGAAGGTATCAAGTTGGTAACTCAAATCTCGAAGCTTTCCATCATCAAACTCACTTGGATAATACTTTGCTAAAGTCATGATTCTACCTTTGTCAAAGTTAGAGAATGAATTGACAGGATTCAATCTACCAATCCCAAGAAGGAGAAAGAATTGACAGGATTCAATCTACCCATCCCAAGAAGCAAATCACTACTCATTACATCAAAATGCTCATTAAGCTCTTAAAGTTGCACATCAATGACCGCACAAAAGATTTCAACATGCAAGTGGTGCGAATAACAAATATCTAAACACTTACGCTTTGACTTTCCAGGAAAATAAGACTCATCTAATTTGGAAATCAAAATATCATGTGAATCACAAAATGAAGAAACATCATTCATCAAAGATTCCCACTCATTCTCTCTCATATCTTGCAATCTTTTCTTTGAGATGTTAAGAAACTTCACGGCATTACCAATATCTTGATTTTTTTTTTTTGTAAAATCTTGCTCAACTCATTTGACATGGCCAGCACTTTCAACATCAAGTGAAGCATAAAAACAAATTTGAATGTTTTGACCTTTGTCAAAAGATATTCCGCTTGATTTCTATCACTTGAAGTAGAACCTTCAATTTCAATCACTTCCAGCACATGAACAATAGATGAGAAAATAACAAGAAAGTTATCCAATATTTTGAAATGTGATCCCCAACGAGTATCACCCGGTCTTTGAAGACCACATTCTTGATGTAATCCTTGTCCGGTATGAGCATCACCGGACTCAAGTAATTGCTTCAAATTTTCGGCTTGGTGATGACGAAGTAAATCTCTACACTTAAAAGATCCTCCAACAACATTCAACACATTAGTAACATGATCAAAAAAGTCTTCAACTTCCAAATGTTTTTTAGCAATAGCAACAAGTGTTAGTTGTAATTGATGTGCAAAACAATGAATTTAATACGTCGAAGGACTATCTTTCATAATTAAAGTTTTGAGACCATTTATCTCTCCTTTCATATTACTAGCTCCATCATAACCTTGTCCACGTATTTTGGATGGACTTAATGAGTGATCGGAAAGCAAAGAATAAATTTCTTTCTTCAATGAGCATGCCGATGTATCACTAACATGGACAAGACCGATAAATCGTTCTACAACTTCACCATTCTTATCAACATACCTCAAAACAAGAGCCATTTGTTCTTTGTGTGAGATGTCTTTGGATTCATCAAATAATATCCCAAAGTAATCTCCATTCAAGTCTTCAATTATAACTTTTATTGTTTCTTTCTCACAAGCATTGACAATATCCTTTTGAATCATAGGACAAGTCAAAGTATCATTTTGTTGAGTTTTTTCTAATATGACTTTTCCCACATCCGAATGTTTGTCTCCATGCCACTGCAAAAATCCTAAAAAGTAGCCTTGATTAGTTGAAAATTCACTTTAGTCATGACCTCGAAAAGGCAATCCATGATACAAAAGAAGTCTTGCCACATTAATTGAAGCTTCCAAATGAATTTGGTATTCACTTTTTGCCTTTTGAGAATGTTTGTCAAGAACAACTTGAATTGATTGATGATGATTTGACATATCTGACATCTTATTGTAACATTTGTGGTGAACACTATTAACTTTACCGACATGTAACGAAATCTTTCAAGAGCTTTATTTCAACCCCTAAAACCCTTTGATGCATAAAAATCACCCGTAGTTTTATGAATAAATTCATTTTTGAACAACTAACAACAAAGACAATATGCAGCATCTTTCTCCACACTATACTCATACTAAGTCGAATGTGAACCTTTAAACCAACTTGAAGCAAATTGACGCATTCTACCTCCTATTCCACTTGAATGATATGGTTTCAAGACAGCTTGACAAGACCCTTTATCAATTTAATATTTCCTCACTTCATTTCATATTCGAGGATCATAATCAGAAACAGGTCTTCTTTCTCCCGGATCGTCTTTAAGTGAACCCATATCTAGGTCAGTTATAAGACAAGAACGATTGACATTGACATTACTAGAACTTGATTGTGAATAATTAACCTTCTTGAAAAAATTCTCCATCTCAATCACAAAAATAGAACACTTTCTCCTAAATCAAGTTATCAAGATAAATAGATAATTCCAAATTTGGGTTTCTAGGCTCAAGAAAGAGAAACAAAATAATTTTCATATAACTTACAAAGAGAGCAAGCAACAAGCAGAGAGAGAGAGCAAACGGCAGCAACAACAAACCTCAAGAACAAGAGAGTCTCAGTCGATGTTTTAATTTGAAATTTGGAAATAGGGTTTTTCTTTTATTTTAATGAGAGATATTTGATTATATATTTTTAAACAATTAAATAAAGAAAAAATCAAAAATAACATTACATTTATAAAAGTCAACTGGTCGTCTTGCCCAGTTTTAATGAAAATTATCAAGTACGGTTGCTGCCTGTTGCCTTGTTTTAATGAAAAATTATTAACAAAAATGATTTTAAAAACAAATGTTGCTAGCCGAGTTCAATCACACGATCTTGGGGCTACAAAAGTAGCACTTTGCCACCGGCACTAGACAATGTCTTGTTATTGTGGATTACTGACTTAATTTTTAACTATATCTGTATATATATACAACTATATATAGAGAGAGAATTTCCGTCGAAGTTTACAGGTGGCGTGTCACCCCATGGGCCTTAATAGATCCGCCCCTGATTGTCTGAATCTCGTTATGCATATTTCATAAATTTACGAAATTTTTGAGATGCCTCTTTAAAATGATATACATCCTTTTATATAAACGTGCCAGAGCTTATCGTTGAGATTTGAGAAGCCTCCAATAATAAATCCTTAGCGAACTTTTGAGCTTGAAGGCCATGGGTGGACTTAACTCGTAATGACCCAACTTAAATCTAGTACAGAGGTCATGGTATCATGGTCTTTTTGTAGCGTAAAGTCTAAAGATGAGGAAATGCACATGAAAATCTGAAAAAGATTAATACTTGAAGTCCCATTTACATGAATTCCAAACGTAGCACAAAAGAATGAAATAGTAACCAAAAGAGAACTGCATGTGTAGCGTGTGGAAATATGCAAATTTTGTGTATCATCAGTGTACAAAATATTTTATACTATTAGGTAAACTTGACTTGTTATTGTAGCTTACCAAATTTTGCAGGTCAAGTTAACTGATAATGTATAATATTTTGTGCACTGACGGTGCACAGAACTTAAGCTCTTGCTTAATTATTAGAATTTAAGTTTTGCGCACTGTCAGTATACAAAACATTCTACACTATCAGATAAACTTGATTTGTTATTGTAGGTCAAGTTAACTAAGTGTAGAATATTTTGTGTACTGATGGTACACAGAACTTAAACTCTAATTATTATGTACTTGGGAGCTAAGCTAAGCATCTTTCAATATTTCAACTCGAAGTCAATCATTTACTCTCCTCCTTATAGTTTTTTTCTCTTACGGGCACACACAAAAATGCCAATTGATTTTGAAGTTCTTGTAAGGTCTATTTTTAATGCTTTTAATTTTATTTTATTTTTGCAATAAATTTCTAAATCTACCTACCAGAATCTTTTGCAGATTCTTTTCTTATATTCAAAAGGTAAAGGACTAGATTTTTCCTCCCTTGACAACATGTTGGAAGTAATCGAAGATCATAAAGTTGAACTGTGTAAGAAATTCTTTTGAGAGGATCATCCTCGCAATATTAAATTTTCGGTTTATTGCAAATGTTATAAACACATATACAGCTTTGATTAAGCAAACTAATTATGTCATTTGGTAAATTAAGACATCTATTTTAGTTTAATTACGAGTTAGCATAGACTATTTTGACTGCTAAGGGATGAATGGTAACGTCAAATCGAATCAGAAATGATATGGATGGATGGGATGAAATTTCTTTATTCTTGACCAAAAATTTAACTGCATGTCCTAAAAATAAAAATCATAATAGGAAGTGCTCTCACCACACTTTAATGATCCTACACAAACTGAGTTTATATTAATCTTGTTGGGTTCGAAATCGAGAGAGCGTCATGCGGAAGCTATTAGTTGCAAATCATTGTGGTGACAATTCAAAAGACACATAAAACAATACTAAAAAATCTAATATTATTATATCATTTGACCATTCATCTACATATAAAATCTAATATTAAAAACATAAAAACTAATGAGAGAGAAAATCTTCTCCTAAACGATGCTTATGTGTTATGATATGAGAAAGAGTCTTCTATTTATAGATGTTCAAAACCTTTGCTCCAAAAAGAGAAGTTAATATGAAAAAAAATTATATTTTTTTCTTTCAGGAAAAGTAAAAGTAACTATGATAACTTTTAATTTCCTTGTAAAAAAAAATAAAATTTAAATATAGTTAAAAAATTAGATCAAAAACCCTAACAAATCTTTCATTGGGATAATCAGTTGGTTACACAAAAAGCTAAATCAAACCTTTTTTTTGGGGGGGTAAAGCACCAAACTAGTGGATCATCCAAGAATATTAAATTTTAGGTTAATCTCTCATCACTTTAAATTTAGCTAGTCATTTACAAAAATTGTTGAGGTCATTTTTCCATTACACTGAAGTCAACAACATTTAAGTTTGTGGCTGCCCTATTTATACACTAGTCTCTTAGAAAAAGACTTGTCAGTAACTAAGAACTACTCTCCATCCATGTTTATTTGTAGTATATGATTTGAAACATTTCTCAAGAAATACTTTCTCCTTTGGATTTACGATACATCTATTAAGAAAATAATAATTAGTATGGTAATTTTATCATATTACCCTTTTTAATTGCTGTTTAGTGATAATAGATTTAAAAAGATTTAGGGAATAAGTGATTAATGATAAGGGTAAAAAATGAAAAAAGAATTTCGTCTTTTCTTGATTTGTTAAAAATGAAGAGTAAAAAATGAAAATGAAATTAGAAAAATAGTAGTAACAAGTAAATCAGAATAGAGGGACGACAAATATAGAAGGATAAAATAGGTAAAAATGATAGACTATCTCTTAATTTTTCAAAGTGAACAAATAAAAATTCGACATATATGAATACACTGCATAAATAAAAGTGACATGAATACTTATATTGTGACTCAAAAGTAATAAGAGTTGGGCGAAACTCTCCAATCTTCCTTTCTTTTATATTTGATAAATTAAGAGAGACTGAAAATCTATGTAGATTTAATGTGTTGAATATTTTGTTGTGCAGCACAACACTAACAAAACTTCAAGGAAACTTAGTAGGAAGCCCACTACCACCACAAATAGAGACTTTAAAGTCACCTCAGAAAACCATGGATTTAAATTATTTCTACATTTTCAGGTGCAATTAACGTGTGATGATAAATGATAGTATATATTATTTTCTTAATGCTAATTATTCCATAAAAATAAACTTTTTTAAGTGGCTTGATAATGTAAAAATTATGTTACACTTGTGCGTATAGAAGTTACATTCAATGGGAATTAGCCGAGCTAATCCATCACATACAACTGACAAGAGAAAAAATAAAATTAAGGATGATAGTTTCTTTTTATCATTCAATTATTAATAAATTATGATTTTGATCCTCTTGATTTATAGTTCAACACATTTTATTTACAATTAGTTAAATTGTAAGGATTTAATGTAGACTATTTTTAGAAGTATATTACCCTCAAATATGAAGTACTAACATTATAAAGTTAACTTAACACACGAATAATAATAATACATAAAACAATTGATAATTTTAAAAAATTATGTATATTCACCAGCAAAGAAATCATAAGTAAGCTTTTCAAGCAGCTGAAGGGTTGAATAAGCTTAATTGGGTATTAAAAAGGCTAAACTTAGAATTATTCAATAACCAGTAGCGTAGCCAACCATTTTGTCATTGCCACGAGTATACAAACATTTTTTCACCAAAAAAAAAAAAAAAAGTATACATACATATAAAAACGAACGACCTAGTTTGACTTGACACGGAGTTTAAGAAAGTAAAGAAGACTTTTGAATCTTTTGGTCTTAAATTAAAGATATGTCAAATGTACCAAAATGTCCTTCAATTTTATGGTCTTAAACATGTCATGTGAAAAGTTAAAATTTAAAAGTTGCTAAAAAGGGAAATGAGTCATTTTTTTTAAAACGAACCAGAAAGAAAAGTATGTAATTCTTTTTTAAACGAAGCGCATAGTATTTTATACAGAGAGCAGAGTCTATTAAGTTTCTGAGGAGACTTTATTATATGAGCTTGGATTCAAATAAGACGAGCTGGTCAACAAAGAGAAATTGAAGCTTATTACATTTTGTTGAAGGACAAATGCTGCCTACGTGATATATAGTTTGGAAGTTACTACAAATATAAAGTCCAGTATATATAAATGATTCAGCATTATTTTAGTAAATTTTTGTCAAAATTGTATGTATGGATCCATGACGAGTATTTCATCTTTTGTGCCTTTTCATTTGAATAGTAATAATTTAAAGTAGTGCCGCCATCACAGATTGGAATTTGAAGTATATAAAAATATATAGCTCTCTCTGTGAAAGTAATGAGAAAATCATGATGACTCTCGTGATGTTTTGTACTACAACCTTTTGAAGAGACAAGGAAGGGTTACCAAATAAATAAACATCACAATGTTGACAGTTGACTCACACATTTTGATGTTGCATGCTACTCCCTCCGTTTGCAATTTTAGTGTTTTAAAATAAGTAAATGGTTCATAATTTAAGATAAATGTTGAAATTTTTTTTTAAATTTATCCTTTATTAAATATGTATTGTGAGTGATGTATCATATGTCTTTGCTTTTTGAAAAGGGTAAAAATGAAAAAACGTAATAAATTTATAGCTTTACTTTTTTTTCTTAATATTTATGCCAAAATTCAAAAATTAACTTAGGCAAAATTAGGGTCAATTCTTTTTTCCAAATCCTTGACAAAATTAAAAAAGGATCCCACCAGTATATGTACCAAAAATCTAAGAATATGAAAAAGGGCACTCACTCTCATAGATAGAAGAAGACCGACCCACCGACTAATAACAAGCCATAATTACCAAGGCCAAACCAATTTCAACCATTAATCAAGCTAATATAATTTTTGGAGTAAATGCTTTGTTTCCGTCTTGAATTATACACGAAATTGTTGAAACATATTTGAGCTTTAGGATGATTCTATTACCCCTACCTACCTACGTGGCACATCAGTGAATCAACACACTAAAGATCTATGTAGGCACACGTATGTACTACGTAGACACTAGGGTTGCCAAAAATATGGCTTTAATTAGTCCAAGGGGTAATAGGACCCTCCTAAAGTTCGAATGTATCTCAGCAATTTCGTATAGAGTTTAGGATGAAAACAGTACATTTTCTCTATTTTTTGCATAGTTTAACTTCTATACATTGACAATAAATATATATAATTGAAAAATTACTTTAAATACCGAAAAAGAAAACTCCACATTGAGTAAAATGAATTAATAATCTAAAACAAGTACATGCAACGTAATTTATTGCAATAAATTCCATCGATAAAATATGGAAAAATGTACGCAATCAATTATGTGTATGACCGGTAAAATATAAGGGTGGCATAAAATGTAATTTGTTTTGATAAATTACATCGATAAAATACCAAAAAATGTACAAAACAAATGTTATGACCCTTAAAATATAAGGATCTAGCGTAGTGATCATTAATGATGTGAGCTATGAATCATAAGGTCTCGGATTCAAATTTCAATTAATGAAGATAAGAAAATACTACGTAGTAGACAATATCTTTGAATATATACAAACATTGCCTACGTACAGAGTAGCCTGTAGAATTAGCTGAAGTGTGTATAAATGGCTCGAACACTACGATTAGTCGGTTATAAAAAGAAGTTGTCTGTACACATTATGAATGCGCGTTAGTTGTGGGTCTTTGATTAGATGACCATTTGTAGATAAGCAAAGGTTTAAACATTTGTTGAACATCCATTAAAAGAGACAAAGAGTTGTCCTTGACGATGACTTATCTACTTTACAATGTGAACCCAAGAATCTATTGATTCTTAGTGGAAAAAATTCACTTAATTCCTAGAAACACAACAAGAGAAAAGAAATAAGCAATCCATTTTGATTCACCAATTAGCTTTTTTGGGTTACTATCATATTAGTCTTTTGCTTTCTCAAAACGTTGTTATTAAGGTACTTAATTATTATTGCATTATATATTTACTAATTAATTGAACGTTCTTTTTCTTTGACAAGTTTCTTATTTGCATGATTCATCCATCTAAAGGTACAAGAAGACAGAAACATAATCATATTATAAAAATTTATGCGTGTTGCATCAATTTTACTATAAGTTAATTTCTCAGATGATTTTTAAATTGATATTCGTTATTATCTCGAGAAGTCTGAAATAATAGTTAGGTGGGAATATGAGAAATCAACATGATTCATTTTACTGCATACTAGTTGATGATTTGGTTCTGTTTTATTACTACGTGCTATAACATGATTAGAAACAAAATTGAGAGTGGGATTCTGATGGAGGTTATAGTGGTGGAAGTTGACTTTTACTTACAACCAGAAACATAAAAGAATGGACTAAAAGAAAAAAGAATGAGACACAAAGTACATTATATGCAACTATGCAAGTTGGGTGGTTTTTTTTTTTCCTCTCAAAAAGTTATGGTAATTAATAATCTAATTTAAATCTCCAGAAAATCAACCACCTTCTAATGATATGCAACAAATTAATTTTCTTTTTTCAAGTGACTCGTGGCACTTAAATCATTAAGATTCAATATTCAATCAACGTGGCTATACCTTAATTCATATTGTTTAATTTTGCTTAAAAGGCCAAATTCAATTATGCGATGCATAACGAGATCAATATATATATTTTTTCTTGTGTGTGAAGAAGAATAAATAATGCATTTTTTTTTTAAAAAAAAAACACGATTTTGAGACACTACACATAATCCGACATGACACATCGACTGTCCGATGTGATTTACATCACAACTTCAAATTAAGGAACAAATTAAAACTCCTCTATTTTTGTAAAATAAAATAATTTATTTTGATTTGATCTGAAATTTAAGAAAATAAAGAATATTTTTAAATTTTGTGGTTTTAAATTAAGTTATGTCAAATTGATCAAAATATTATTTAACCTTGTATTGTTAAATATGTCATGTGGAAAGTTGAAATTAAGATGTTGCCAAAAAAAGGCAAGGGGTTATCTTTTTCGAACAAACTAAAAAAGTAAGTAAGTAATTCTTTTTTAAACAAAGGATATTAGAATTACTTTGATTTTTTTTTGGGAGGTTCAGGCAAAGTCATGATTTCAATCAAGAGGTTCAATATTTGAAGAAAATCTAGTCGAAGGGAGTTCAACATTTATTATAGATACATAAAAATAATTTTAATCATGTATAACTGGTATATTTTTCTATTGAAGTAGGTTCGAATGTTCCCCAACCAAAGGTTTCGCTTGCCGTTGGCAATATGAAAAGTTATGTGAAAATTATCAAGCAAATGAGTATAAATATACGTTTTTACGTATAATAATTTTAAGCATAACTAAATAATGTATTTTAAATTACTTTACGACACTTACTTATAACTAAATTACCGGATTTAATATAATTATTGCATGTAAACGAGTACTCCCTCCACCCTATCTTGTTTGTTGTGTTTCGTATTTTTATTTTTGTGAATCAAACTATCTAAATTTTGACTAGTATTTCTTAAACTATATTTTCTCATTAAGTTAACACAAAAAACGTTGCAACTTATACTACTTATCGTATAGTTTTCAATTAACATAACTTATAAAATATTTAAGTTGATTTAATTTAATTTAGCTTTGATAATGAATCAAGTAGACTTTCAAAAGAAAAAAATATTTAAAAGACCTACTTTGCACCTTTTTGTTAAATAAACAAACGTAAGTTTATAACCTTAACAAACAGACTAATGACCCTTCTTTTTTTACTATAAAGTATAAAAAATTAAAGTTAGTAGTGTTTTTGGTAGCTCAATTGTTACTACACTTGGTTTTAGTTTTAAAATATTTGACCAACTACTAAGCATATTAAATTTTTAGTTAGTTGAATTGCACTTTTAATCCCTTTGTTTTATGAATACTCAAAAATTTATTATAGTTATCAACCGCTCTATGACTCAACTACATTTGTATTGTTAATTCGTTCTGGCAACTGTCAGTAATATAGTTTTATAAATATCAAATATAACATATTTTTCACATAAATTAACCAAAAGTCATGTTTTAATTAACTAAAAGTTAAACAACATGTTGAGTCATATAAAGAACACTCAAATGACGGCTAAACCATGAAAACTTTTATTTACATTAAATATTTAGACCAAACTATAGTAATTTATTATAATTATTAATAAAAAAAAGTCAAAATTCGTAAAACTATTTAAGCATGACGATCCACCCAATCTTACTTGTACAATAAAAAGGATTAATTAATAACTTATATAAAAACACTTGTCATATATTTATCGGATTAAAGTAAATTACCGCGGCTTAAGTTTTGTCCGCCAAACCACTATGACCTCATCACCCAAACTCCAACAATTAAATATTCTAAAGATTTTAATAATGCAGGAACAATTTTAATAATGGTACTCCAAATAATCACAAGTACATTCATAAAATCTTAAGTTACTTTTTATAAATTATACTTAATGTCCATTAATGAGACTCTTTTGCTTCATACAACCGATTTTTATATTGAAGTATAATTAATAAAAGATATTACTGTATATGAAACTAGAAATAATTATTTATGAAAAAGAAATGGGGAAAGCACAAAATTAAAAAGGTTTTTGTCCAACAAATAAAAGGCACCATGGTCCATTTTTATTATGTTCTCATGAATGTGACATAACAAAACTCTCTATACATAAAAATTAAAATATCCTTTGTACCATCTCTCACTAGAACCTGCATGAACCAGATACTTTGGGTCATGCCAAACCAAACCAGCAATATTCTTCAGTAAAAACAATGGTGTTTTTACCAACTCTCTCTTTCACATATATTCCCCTTAGGGAAATAGGGTAGTTCAATCAAAATTTAATGAGACAACAAAATAGAGTTTAAGTTCTATACGTTGAGGGGAAGACTTTAAACTTTACGAATCCTAAATTCTCAACATGTCAGAATATCTGTAAACAATATTTAGAGTTTTACACAACTAAATTACTTACCGTAATAAATGAATTAAGACGTCGAATATTATAAGATAAATTAACTGCTATACTAATTAAGTTAAAACAACATGTAGTTCGTTGTAAGAAGTTTTTAAATATTCTTCTAAGGATAATATAGTCAAAGAGACAAATTAGAGCTCCATTGGGTCAAATGTGAACCATTGGGTATTCAGAAGAAGTATTTCAGATCCGTAAGGTTCTAACTATTGGAAAGTCAGACAGTGACACACACAAGAAGAACAAATGTATTTTGTAAGAGTGAGACAGAGAAGAGGATTGGGAGAAAAATGAAAAAAAAGAAAGAAAGAATTTGCTTCTTCTCCTCCTAGTACCCATACACAGGTGGGATTTAATTTAAAGTATAATTTTCCAAATAATTTAAAGAAAAATGCAATTAGAAAAAAAGGGTTTGTCTCACAAGTGAGACTTGCTCAAATAGTTTGAACACCTCCGTCACCAACCGATAGGTTAAGAGTTCGAGTCATACCGAAGGATAATTGATGGGAACACTATTTATTCTCTTCGGGGATGGGGGCTAAAAAATATATAAAAAGGGGAGAAAAACATTAGTTAGATTTGCTCAAATAGTTGAACACCTCCACCGTTAACTGAGAATTCGTGTCATGATGATGGGTAAGTGACAATACTATCGATCCTCCTCGTGGGATTAAAAAAAGAAATATAAAAAGTAGGAAAAAGGAGAGTTGTCATGAATTCAACAGGTGGAACACTATTTAGGCCATTAGCAGCAATTCAAACAGACACCATTAACTACAGTGGCTGCTGTTTTTTAGTATTTTTTAAAGTCTATATTGTTGGTAAGCTGAAAAAAACATGAACATGAACTGAATTCATTAACTAAAATGAAGAAGTCTTGATTGTGCTGAAGTAAAAATGTTGTAAAATTAGCTGTTACATTTAACATTAACATAACACTCCTCAACAGTAAATATGAATAACAGTCAAAACTCAACTATTGGATGAGTAAAAGCTAATGCAAAATTAACCCAACTTCACCAAAGAAATTTTTTACTTAGATCCATAATCCTCTGATCCCTTTCCTAACAGCTTCTAAAAATTAAGACTAAAATTTCACCTCTAATTCTTGATGTTGTTAATAAATTCAGCATCAGAAACTGCAGAAACTTCAACTTGGCTAATAATTTCATCATCATCTTCCATTGGAGGAGGAAGATTAAGATCTATTAAACTCGTTCCATCAGTTCTTGATAATTCTAATTTTGCAGACGAAACAATAGCACCAGCACCAGCACCAATACCATGTGATCTTTTGTGTCCACCTAAAGCTTGTCCTGATGAGAAAACTCTGTAACAAACAGGACATTCATGTATTTTCTCTTCAACTGATACTACATTTTCCACCACTTCATTGTTGTTGTTACTAGAATTGAACACTTTAATCTTCTTGTGACTCGCTCTGTGTCCACCTAATGCTTGATAAGACCTGAAAACTTTGTTACATGTTTCACATATATACTTACCTCTCCCCCTAGTCTTAGCAACTACTTTAACTTGTACTGCAAAATCATCTGAATTGTTTGCCTCTTTAAACTCTTCGTCTTCTTCTTCTTCGTCGTCGTCGTCATCGGAGTAGAAATCACCAACTTGTTCTTTCTGAACAATCCATTTATCTCGAGATAACATCATCAAGCAATGTGCGACATCTTCTTCTGGTGAAGTCTCAGAGATTGAACTAACAGGCTGCTCAGTCTCTGAGTAGTCTGTAACCTTCCTCAACAAATTTGATTTCCTTGACTTCCTTACCCTCTTGGATCTTTTGAACCGAGTTGGGTTTCTCGATGACTCGGTCTCGCTCTCTTTATCTGGAAGAACAACAACCGAGTCATCAACACCCACCTCGGCAAAATTCAAGATTTTACCTTTTTCTTCACCTTCAGATGACCATGAAGTTAATGAAATTGACTCAGTTTCATTATCACTGATTTGCTGCTGCTGCTGATGATGATGATGATGATGGCTTATCTGTTTTTCCTGTGTGTGTAAATTCATCATGTGAGATCTCATATGTCCACCTAAAGCTCTACCATTAGCAAACTTTCTTGAACACAACTTACATGTTTTGTGTTTCTCCATCACTGTGTGTGTTTGGAGAGGGGTGAAAGGAAGCTATAAAAAGGAGTAGGTAACAAGCATACCACCACCAACAGATATATACAAAGGGAAAAAATTTAAATGACAGTCTATAAGAATAAATCTGAATTTTTGAGTATTGTTTAAATGGGATTTGGATTCAATTAATTTTACTTAAAACGGCAAAAGGTAATTAATAGAGAAGAAAAAAAAGCAAAGAAAAGTTCAATTAAAGCGTATGCATGAAGGCAAAAGAGAGTGAATGGGAAGGACATGTAACATGCGACTTTTGCATTTATTTCCATCCCATCTCTACATTTCCTAAACTACCCCTTAAGTTTTTTTTTTTTTTAGAAAAAAGAAAAATAAAAATAAATTGGTGTGTGTTTTTCCAATTGGAAATTTACAAAAATTAGGATTGTTTGGTTGATGGTATAGGTTTTTTCCTCAATAAGTGATATTTCACCTTATTTTATTAAATTTTTTACTGTTTATCACACATGAAATAAATTAGTCCAAGAAGTATGGCGTAAGGTATTTTTATGTAATTTTAAAATACGCAAAATTTTATTTTTAGAAAATTTTCGAAGATGCTATATTCAAATTCACACGGCGAATTAGTCGGTTTGAGTCTCGTACTCTAAGATGTGTCACATAAAAGCAGAACATTTTTAGATTGTTGTTTGATTCGTGGGATATCCCTCTTAATTTATTCCATGAACCAAACGACAATCCAAAAATGTGTTACTTGTACGTGACACCGTTCAGAGTATGAGAGCAAAATTGATTATTTCTCCGTGTGAATCTGAATATAGCATCTTCAATTTTTTTCTAAAAATAAAATTTTGCTTATTTAGAAATTAAGTAAAAAGTACTTTAAGTCATACTTCCTCCATCCCAAAATTGTTGTTATTTTTCTTTTCTCGATAGTTAATATGGCTAATTTTTAAAGTTAAATTAGATTAAATTAATTAATTCAGTATTTTAAGGTTAAAACTTTAGATTTTTAAAAACTAGATGAAAAGTACTATAAGTTGTAATTTTTTTTCTCATATTACTATGATAAAAAAAATATTTTTAAAATATTAATCAAAATTTATATGATTTGACTTTCAAAAAGAGAATCGTGACAAATAAAAAAATGAAGAAATTATTAAATGAAAAAATATTATGAAAGAAAAACTTATTTAACTCTACAAATAGTAATATTATCATACAAACTAAAACATGTAAAGTTATATACACTGCTAGATCATCTATATGAGTTAACCAATTGAAATGTGTTAGAAGTATATTATCCTGTATTTTATTTTATTTTATTTTTGGTAAGATATTATCCTGTATTAAAAATATCTATAACGAGCTCATATAATAAGAGTTACAAATTTTTATATGCTAACTTAACTCTATAATGTAACCAATATGGGTTGTGGTGCAGCGGATGAGACTGCTCCACCCTTAACCAGAGGTCGAGAGTTCGACCCCGGATATGGAGAAAACTATGCTGGGAGCACTGTCACCTTAATGGGCCCTGCAACATGAGATCCAAATTAGTCGGAGCTCTAATGTGAACACCGAACATCGGATGGAAAACCAAAAAAAAAAAAAAAAACTCTACAGTGTAAAAAATTATATGCATTGTTAGTATACAAAAAACTTCAAATTCATCACGAGAAGAGGGTCTATTACCTGTTAAAGTTGGTTAAATTACACCGAAAGTACTACAAATTTTCTTTCGCTATGAGTTGATGAAATTTTAAATTATGTGTTTTTCATATTAGTGGACAAGATAGGGCAAAAAGGGAACAAGATTATATAGGAGGTTACTAGAATAAATTAGTTTAACCTTCACTTAAATCAGTCAATAAAACTGTTGAGTTGTTGTTATAACAATCGATCAATAATAAAATACTATGTGGACCAAAGGCCCTTTCTATTTTTAAAGGGAGCTTTACGGATTAATCTAACAAGCTATTAATTAGCAATATATAATATAATACTTATAAGAAAAGGATAGACCAAGAATTCTTGTCTGTGTGGATTTTTTTTGAATCTTTTTTCTTTTTCTATTTGATGCAATGTAAAATATTGTTTTCTATAATGAATTTTAAGATGTATTGTTTTCATTTTGACGTTTTTTGTCTTCGAGTCTATCTGAAGCAACCTCTTTATAAGAAAATACTGTATTTGTTGTTGTTGAATTTTAAGACGTATTTCAGACCCTTTATTTTTTTATTTCCCATCTGGTGTTCGGTGTCCGTATTGGAGCCCCGACTAATCCGGATCGCGCGTTGCAGGGCCCATTAAGGTGACAGCACTCCCAATAGAGTTTTCTCTGTACCTAGGGTCGAACCATCAACCTCTGGTTAAGAGTGAAGCTGTCCATCTACTGCACCATAACCCATGTTGGTCCCTCTATTTTCTTAATATATGCATATTTATTAATTGTCACAATTTCTTTTTCCAATATTCCAAGGGGACCATATTAACTATGTAGAGAATAAAAATAATACAATATTTTGAAGGAACAAGATTATTGGAAAAAAACTAATTCTTTTTTTTTTTTTTTGGGGGGGGGGGGGGGGGGGGGGTTCCACTAAAGGGCTAGAAGAAAGGGAAGATTTTGGCATGGTACCTGCTGGACATACCAAAAGTGTGGCAGCTTATTTAATTCAACTTGGAAAATTAACTTTTTTTTTACTTTTTATTAGTTGGAAGAATAATAATTAATGTTGTGATTAATAAAGAGTTGCTATTTGAGAAAGATAAACATAAATTAAAGTCCTATAATTAAGGATCTTGGGTTGAATTGTCTAATGGGGAAATAAATGGTGAGGAACTAACTTCTTGTCCCCCTTTTTCCATTAAGAAATAGAGTTTTCAAGGGAAGTTATAAGTGCCGTTTTGTTAGGGCTAAATAATGGACCTCAGTCTTGTTTATTTGATTTTTTTTCTTGTTAGATTCCCATCTTCAATTAGTTAATATTATAAATGTAATTTGATCCTTCACTTTTCTATTTGCCCACTTCCTAAACTTATTTTTGGTACTCATTAAAAGAGAATTTTTAACAATAAGAGGTAATAAATCGCGGAATCCCTTAATATCCGAGTATGGAATTACCTTTGACAAGGAGCAACGCGAATTTCGGATTATTTCATTTCAACATTCGTACTAAAATGGTGGAAGATTAAAAATATTATCTCATATAGAAGGTGAGATAACATAATACCATGTGACATCCCAATTCATGGGATATCTTTGCTTATCTTATCTCGCGTATCAAACTAGAAAAACAAGGTTTATTCACTAATCCAAAGGCAAAAGGCCATTGAAAAGAAAAAACTTATGCTAAAGTTTAGGCCAAGAAAAGTTGCAATTGAATTGGAGTGGCCTCTACTAAAGTGGTAGAATGTGTAGTTTTGCATGTCTATTGGACAGTCTGGTTGAGGAAAAATATTAGTCTGGTTGTACATTTTTGCTGGACTGATTTCTCAAATTGGGACAAAATCATGGTATCAGTCCTTTTTATCAGTTAGTATACATCAAATCATGTCACTGGAAAAAAGTGGTGTCATAAAAGTTTCTCCACAGGAATTATCTGAGTAACACTTAAAAAATAAAACATAAGAATTACACATTGCATTAATACTTTTGGAGTTCTAAGAAAAAAGTTTTATTTTTTAAAATTTATGGGGGCAATTAAAAAAAAATGTGGATTGATTACCAAGGGTGAAAGGCCTACCAGAATTTCCTTATATGAATTAAAACATGTCTTAAAGCAAATTCAGTTTACAAATTTCAAATAAAAAAACGATTAATTTCATAGACGTTTACTCATCTGTCATTTTACTATGTAATTTTACCAAACTATTTTTTATAGCGAAAAAATCATCCTAACTTTATCCTTGTTTTCTCCTAATGACTCAACTTTGCCTAAATATCACATAAAACCATAATAAAAGAGACAGTTTATATAATATTATGACAGATTGAGTGACTTTTTGTTTACACAAATATGTCAGTGATTCTTTTTATTGTACTTAGAAATTTTTTTTTTGTTCCAAAATCTTTACTGGTGACTCTAATGTAACAAAATAAATTTTAGTGACAATCCGTCAAATTGTCCCGAAAAGAAAAGAATATCTTATGAAGTCTGATTTGAGTAATTAAGTTGTTGTATAATATTCTTCTATTACTGATAAAACACATAGTATCATTTTTCATGATAATGAGGGTCATTTTGACTTTGTAAAAATTCCAGCAAAGACTTTCGTTTTAACTGTTCAATTTGAGGTAAAGAGAGATTAATTTTTTCGTCCTGTTCAAATGTGAATTGGTTATTTCTCAAACATAGATGGTCAAAGGGGAATTTACTATTTTACTCTACAATTAAAGTTGATAATTACAAATGCCAACTTCTTTTTTTTTCATTTGGTATCTGATACCCATATTGAAGTCTGACTAATTTGAATTCGCTTTGCATAAAGCCCATTCGAAGAATACAATCAATACTAAGGATTTTTTCATACAGAAAATGCCTAAACATCTAGTATCTGCAAACGCGTTGGCTTTCGACGCACTTTAATTAAGTGGCGATGAAGATTTATTTTTTCCAAGCTAGTTGTTCTTACTTTGTTGAGTTATTGATTATTCAAAGTGAATTTACTATTCAAGATTTCACAAAAAATCATTGAACTTGCAATATTATTGCAGCAAAATTACTAAACTAATTTTTCTAATCATAAACTCACTTAACTTTTACGAATTTCATAAAAAAGTTACCTTGACCATTTCTCGGTGGAAAATGGCCAAACAGTCCCCATTCTAAGTAGGGGTTTAACCATATAGTATTTGACTCCACAATTTCAAGTTTTGATTTAAAATAAGTATTTATTTCAACTTTATTTTCAAATCATAAATTGACAAATTCTCCAAAAGTAGAATTTCAAAATTCAAATTATGATTTCATTTTTTCTAATTTAAAGTTTGATTCATAAATTTATATTTTTGTAAAAGAGATTTATCAGTTTAAATTTTGTAAAACATGTCTTATACTCAATGTGTATAGATTTTTTATACCACGTGCAAGAATTATATTAAAAAATAATTTGTTAATATTATTGTAATTTTGGGGACCAATAAATCTTCGTAAAATTATGTGGAATTAAATTTTAAAAGATGATAATAACACATAATCACAAACATTCATTTATAAAAGAGATTTGGAGATATGTGATATTTTAATATGAAGCTTTAGAACTGTAAACACCTAATTTTTTACTAAATCTAAGTGTTTTTGTCATTTTAGTGTTCAATTTCATTTTAGGGTCTAAATTAGATATTTTAAAATTTATTTTAAAAATTTTGAAAAAAACTACAAAAATAGAGTCACATTTTAAATAAGTTTTTACTTTCATTTTTTAGTTTTTATTTGTTTATTTATTTATTTTTAGAAAAAAAAAGAAAAAAATAAATTTCTAAATTATATTTGTTTCTTCTTTCAATTTTTAATAAAGAATGTTGTGATATTAATATTTCTTAACCATATTCCTAAGACTAGCTAGTTAACTTATCTTGTATTTTGTT
>NC_061118.1:36201324-36221126 GCF_002878395.1 Capsicum annuum | reverse complement strand
CCCTCGGTCAACAGAATTCCTTATCCGGATTTCTAGTTCGCAGATCGAAAAATAAAAATTAAAGAGTCATTTCCTTTTTGAATAGGGATTCAATAAGGTGACTTGGAACACCCAAACTCAATTCCAAGTGACGATTCTGTAAATAAAATAATCCCTTTTCAAAACGTCACTTTAATTGAAAAGACCCATTTTCTCTAAAACCAACTCTCTAGCGGAGTCGGATGCGGTGAAAAAACAGGGGTGTGACAAGAACTTTTAGGTTTATTTGTGAATTATTATTTGTTCATTTGGTAAGATTGTTTAAGAGTTCGATAAGTTTGGATAGTTTTCACAAATTATGAGATTTTCATGTTTATTAAAAAACAGAAATTGCAACATAAAAAATTCAAATTGCATATACAAACAAAGTTCAACTTTTAAATTCCAATCAACCTGATTTCAAATCACAATTTGAAATGATTTAGGAACTTGAAATTATGTGTGGAGCCCTAACTTTTAAAACCTGAACCTACTCTAAACTTTTTATAAACAAACTATTTTAGGAATATTGAAAACACATTTTTTTCTTTTACAAAAGCTAAAAATCCACTCTTTACATAATGCCGAGGCATATAACTTTCAAGGAAAAATTAGTTCATACCCCTACCATAACTTTTTAAGATCTCAAGTCCTTTAAATAATTAAATAAATATTTGATTGTACTTTAAATGAGTTTAAAATTTAAATAAATTAAGTGATGTATCAGAAAAAATGTGATGTATTCGTGTAACATTAACAGAGGTATCCAAAAGAATGTGATGTATTCGTGTAACATTAAGAGAGGTATCCGAAAGAATGTGATGTATCAATGTAAAATTAAGTGATGTATCCAAAAAAAGTAATATATCCGTGTAAAATTAAGTGATATATCTGAAAAAAAGTGATGTATTCATTGGAAAAAAATTGAGATAGGGAGTAATTTTACTAATTTTAATTAGAATAGGAACTTCCCGGCCAATTTTCATAAAAAAAAAAAGTCCAAATTACGAGTATATCTTTTATGAGAATTAGTGAAAGTTGACTAATTCTATAATTAGAAAAATTAGTCTGATGACTTTTCTCCGATAGTATTGTGAGCTCAATGACTTTCTAGGAAGTAGCATAGCAACAATATTTCTTATTTTTCATGTTGTGTAATTAGTTTTTTTTTTTTTTTTGGGTTTTTCATCCGATAGTCGGTATCTGCATTGAAATTTGATTAATTTGGATTCGCGCCGCGTAGGGCCTCATTCGGGGGGAAGCACTCCCTACTAAAGATTTTTTCATACCCAGGGCTCGAACCCGAGACTTCTAGTTAAGAGAGGAACAACCCCATCCGCTGCACCATATCCTTTGGTGGTGCTGTGTAATTAGTTAAATTTACTTTTGTTTACCAAAAATGAGCAGAACCCCATAATTTTAATCAATCCCCTTAAAACATAGGATAAGGCAAAAACTTTAAAGAAAGAATTTTATGTGGTGTTGTTGTATTGTTAATTTTCTTCTTATCATCAATACATCTTTACAAGTCATTAGCATAAAAGAAACAAGGGGAAAGGACAAGAATAGCCACTCGGCTAAAATAATTCCAGCCGAGTGGCCATTGATTTTTAAATTTTAAAATATATCCATTTATGCGGTATAAAAGATATTAATGCGGTATAAAAGTGTATCGATACAGTATAAAAGTGTATCAATATGATATAAAAACATATCAATTAGGTATAAAGACTGCATGCGACCGACATGCTAAATGGCTAAAAACCGAAATTAAATTGAACCGACTGGCTTCAATTGTCCAATTTTTACATCAGCTAGCCATTTCTCTTCAAAATGATCAGCCCATGTCCTTTTCCCAAGAAACAATATATAAGCAGATGTCCATCTTGCAGCCATTAATACATAATGGTAAGACAAATTAACCACTATAAACGAAGTAATGCCTACACACATCATTAGTGTGTGAGTTCGTTCCATTACTAATTTACACTCAACTAAATTAAAATTCTGTATTCGCCTTTAAATTTCTTGTCAAACCTTATGTACTACTATCAAATTGTATAAAATAAGCCCAAATTGCCACAAGATTATCCGTCTACAACTGATTGCAAACAATGAGTAAACACAAAATATTTATATGTTTCAATTTATATATTGAATGTTAGTAAGTCTTATTTAAATTTTAATATAATCTTGAGTCGAGGATCTCTAAGAAACAATCTTTTTTACTTTACACAAGATCATTGTACGTTTCTATATCTTCTTCAAACATAACATATGAAATCATACTAGGTATATAGTAAGTTGTATGATGTGAATATTTAAGTAATAAAAGTCTTGTCTTACTAGAGTAATTAGTCAATTACTAATAAAAACAAATACTGGAATAAAATAAAATAAAGTATCAAGATTAATTCCTTGAGACGCTGGAGAGATGTTCTAACAACTTTTTGGATTAAGGATGTTATGGCATGGCATCATCAACCTTAGGGAAAATAATTAAGTCAAAAAGAATGTAATTAGTTAAAGTTTCTATAATGCTTCAATCCACTAATTAAAAACAATATTAGATGACTTAATCAAGACATAATCGATCTACGTGGCAGCCACATCTGCTTTAAAAGCAAATAAAATAAAAAAGAACAAGAAGAGAGAATGACACTTTATATTGAGTTTGAAAAATCAAATCATGCACCACAATAAAAATTATAACATACATAAAAATTAGGGAATTGAATCGAAAAATATTACCTATGTATTACGTTTTTTAGGCCTTAATCTTGCCACTAGATTTGAATTATTTGATCATTGCCAATTTAAGCTAGCTTAATTTTACAGATGATTACTCAACTTCTAATTTACTTTTGAAAAATCATAAAATGCCTAAATTATGTCATCGCGATACTCACGAAAAAATGAAACTCGTGATGTGCAATATTGTGAAAGACACTGAATGATAATCAACAACAAAAAAAAAATGTTTTGCACGACTACGAATATTATATAACGTGAGTTGCTGAAATAGTTATATACTTACGTAATAATTTCATACATGAAGCAACTTGCATTTTCTGAAACTATATTTAGCATATTTGTATGATACAAGTATGGTTGAGTTATCTTTCTTAGTTATAAATTAGTTTTAATACTATAATAAAGTAAGTTAAAGATTAAATTACTCTTTGTGAAATTTCTCCAATATACTCAACAATCTAATTTCAATTACCTAGATAATTAGAGGAAAATTGCCTTTTTGTTTTTGGGTGTCACTTCAGCTTCGCATTAAGCATGTAAAGTCTCACTTTTGTCTATTTCTCTATTTTGGTACAATTTGTCTATATTGTTATTGTACGTACAAAGTGCGGTCCTTTGAAATGTTTGGAATTATATATTAAAATATAACTCGTTCAATCAGCTTATTCATTAATTAACCCATATTAATTTGCTCAAATTTTAATTAACCCATTCATTTGAGTCTATAAAAACAAAAATAAAGAAGAGGAAGAAATTACTACTAATATTTTGCGTAGATACTTTAGTACAAAAAAATTTCAGATGTTGATACTTTTCCCTTTATTTTATTTGAGTGGACAAGATCTGAATTCTGAAGTCTATTGGAATTGGAACTAAGCATGCATTAAGAAGATTCTATGAGAAGATTTAAAGGAGCCCAAACTGTCATTTTTTTTGCTTTTATGTACCTTAAAGTAGCAAAAGGAGTTTTAGGAAAAAAAGAAAAAAAAAGCGCTTCATCATTTTAAGCTAGTGTATTAGTGCATGATATGATAATATAATCCTTCAATTTGTTCAAGCTTAGTCAATTCGTTTTGATATGCTAAATTCTAACTCATTTAAAACTTAAAATTAGGTGAAGTTATGACCTACATTTTAACATAATTTATTTCGATTTCACTCATTAACTTATCTTGTTTTAGTCCGTTTAAATTCAATTTAATCACTTTATTTCTGGAAGAAAAATTTACATAAATCTCCGAACATCCTTATCATATTTAGTAATTCTCTCACTATCCTTTTCTTTCAAATAGACAAAGTTATTTAATTTTTAAAGTAAGAGGGTAAAAGTGTCTAAAAGTTAACTAGTTCATAGTGTGAACATAACTTTTTTCCTATTGTAACCCTCAGATATATACAGATATATGAAATGTATCTGAGGCTAAACAATGTATCCGGATGCCTTAACATGTAACTAACTGTGTATCTTGACGGTTACTTGTCAATAACATATCCGCGGCTAACCATGTATCGCGACTATATAATATATCCATCTAACTTTTTTAATGTGATATTATGTAGTATGAAAATTGATTGAGCAATTAGCTCCTATAATAATGAAATTTATATTGTTTACTCTTTTTCAATGGAAAAATTACCCCTAATTCTAAGGAAGTTGTAGTTTTTGGTTGCCGTAAGAGCTTTAAAATTCTCAATTTCTTCAAGTTGACGTGGGAAAAGGAAGACCATTGGATCAATTGGGCCAACATATAAAATTGGCCCATCTTTTGCAGGCCCATATATTTATACATACACTCCAATATATAAGAAGCAAAACCTCAGTTCCAATCAATCAAGAAAAAAGAGAGAGAGAGAGAGAGAGAGAAATGGAGATTACACTGAACAGCGGGTACAAAATGCCGATGATTGGACTTGGTGTTTGGCGAATGGAAGGCAAAGATATCAAAAATCTGCTCATCAACGCCATCAAAATTGGATACCGTCACTTCGATTGTGCTGGTGCTAAATTATTACTATTATACTTCCTCCGATTTTCAATTTGTTTGAGCTATTTAACTTTTAGTCCATTTAATTTTTTCTTTTGACGTTTTCGTTATTTAGCAATATTTAAATTTCAACTTCTTCACGTAGACTTGTTTAAGACCACAACAAGATTAAAGGGAGTATTCCCTTTGCAAAGGCCGCCCAAGTGCTCTTTTTTCCTCTTTTCACTCTTCAATTGCCACCAAAAAAAAGTTGGGTTCAAGCCTTTAAAATAGCAACAACAAACAACAACAAACCCAGTGTATTCCCACCTGGTGGGGTCTGGGGGTAGGACCCAGCTCAAGACACGCGATACCACACAAACACATAGTAAAGCACAACACAAGGTTACAAGATTACATAACATAAATACGGCAACCATAAGTAATCTAAAACAAAGGAAAACACACAGATCCATAATAAAACATGGGACGCGGGCTCCTAACATGCATAAACCCCCACCAAGTAGTTCCCTACACTAGCGACTCAGGCTGGCCCTAGTCCTCTGCCCTGATTCGCGTCCTCCAGACCTTCCTATTTAGGGTCATATCCTCGGTGAGCTGTAACTGCTCCATGTCTCGCCTAATCACCTCACCCCAGTACTTCTTCGGCCTACCCCTACCCCGCTTAAACCCATCCAACGCTAGCCTCTCGCACCTACGGACCGGGGCATCCATGCCCCTCCTCTTCACGTGTCCGAACCATCTCAATCGGGCTTCCCGCATCTTGCACTCCACTGGTGTCACACCAACCTTCTCCCGGATGTTCTCATTCCGAACTCTATCCCCTCTAGTCAGCCCACACATCCAGCGCAACATCCGCATTTCTGCCACCCTCATCTTTTGGATGTGGGAGTTCTTCACTGGCCAACACTCCGCTCCATACAACATGGCCGGACGGACTACCGCCCTGTAGAATTTGCCTTTAAGCTTAGGCGGCACCTTCTTATCACACAGCACCCCCGACGCGAGCTTCCACTTCATCCATCCCGCCCCAATACGGTGCGAGACATCCTCATCAATCTCACCGTTACTCTGGATCACGGACCCGAGATACTTGAAACTCTCCCTCTTACCTACCTCCTGTGATTCCAGCTTCACTACTACCTCGTTCTCCCTTCTCATGTCATTAAACTTGCATTCCACATACTCTGTCTTGCTTCTGCTCCCCCTGAACCCTTTACACTCAAGGGTTTGCCTCCACACCTCTAATTTGTCGCTCACACCCTCTCGGGTCTCAGCTATCAGAACTATATCGTCTGCAAAAAGCATACACCACGGCACCTCCCCTTGAATACGCCGCGTCAACACATTCATTACCACTGCAAACAAAAAGGGACTAAGAGTAGATCCCTGATGCAACCCTGTCTGGACCGTGAAATGTTCTGAGTCTCCTCCCGCCGTCCTCACCTTAGTTTTCGCTCCATCATACATATCCTTGATTGCTCTGATATATGCCAGCGGTACTCCCCTCACCTCCAAGCATCTCCAAAGCACCTCCCTAGGGACTTTGTCGTAGGCCTTCTCCAGGTCGATAAACACCATGTGCAGGTCCTTCTTCCTCTCCCTATACTGTTCCACCAACCTCCGTACCAGGTGAATTGCCTCCGTCGTCGAGCGGCCAGGCATAAATCCAAACTGGTTTTCTGAAATAGACACTATCCGTCTCAGCCTCACCTCGACCACTCTCTCCCAGATTTTCATAGAGTGACTCAATAACTTAATACCCCTATAGTTGTTGCAACTCTGGATGTCCCCCTTATTCTTATAGAGAGGTATCATGGTGCTCCACCTCCAAGCCTCGGGCATCTTTGCCGTCTTGAAGATTTCATTAAACAATCCCGTCAACCACCTCAGACCAGCCTCTCCAACGAACTTCCAAAACTCGGCCGGTATCTCATCCGGCCCCGTCGCCCTACCCCTTCGCATTCTGCGACCAGCCTGTCTAACCTCTTCTACCTTAAAACGTCTACAATAGCTAAAATCCCGACACTCCTCTGAGTGCTCCAGTTCCTCTAACACAATAGCTCTATCCCCTTCGTCATTCAAGAGCCTATGAAAGTACGACTGCCATCTATTCTTAATGTGGCCGTCTTCCACCAACACTCTACCGTCCTCCCCCTTAATGCACCTCACCTGATCGAGGTCACGACCCTTCCTCTCCCTAGCCTTAGCGAGTCTAAACAACTTTTTCTCCCCTCCCTTCCCCTGTAACCCTGCATACAGGCTCTCAAAGGCGGCCGTCTTAGCTGCCGTGACTGCTGACTTAGCCTCCTTCCTCGCTAGCTTGTACTCTGTCCTGTTTACCCGTTTCTCCTCTTCGTCCTTACTTTCCACCAACTTGGCATACGCCCCTTTCTTGGTTCCCACTTTCTTCTCCACCTCTTCATTCCACCACCAATCCCTCTGATGGTGCCCGGCCCGGCCCCTAGAAACCCCCAACACCTCACTTGCATTCTCCCTGATGCACCTAGCCGCCCTATCCCACATACTATCCACGTCTCCCCTACACTCCCACACCCCCATTCCTGCCAACTTCTCCCCTATCTCCCACGCCTTCACTGGCGTCAAGCCGCCCCACTTAATTCTAGGTCTACACTCCCTACTTCTCCTCTTTCTATTCTTCTTTATACCCAAGTCCATACCCAAGCCTTTAAAATAGCCTTTCGCAAAAATGTAAGTTAAAAGGTTGCGTATAATACAAATGTCCCTGCGCATGCGGGAGCTTTAGTGTACTGACGCTTTTGTGTGTTAATGAACTATTATAATTAATCTTATGGCCAATCCCTTAATCTTTTTCAAGTAGAGTTTTGCTCCTTACTAGCTGGGGTAATGGCGTATTGTTGTTTGGAAATGGTTAAAATCCCAGTGGAAACAAAAAAAAATAGTAGATTTCTTCCACATTTGTTAGTTTAAGCCATGATGGACATAGCTATCGGTGTATTACTATATATGCTAGTGGGAGATGAGAGGTATTAGGGGGAATAGTTAAGGTGTCTACAAGCTACCTGGACATTGCCTTTAATTTTTTTATTTATTTTTAAATATTAAAAGATGTATATTATGTTAAGGGTGTGCGCGTCGTTACAAACGAGTGTTATGCTACTCTTCGCTGATGCACTTAAGTTTTGAATGTGCCTTTAGCTACTAGATAGGTAGATTCCTGGCTAAGTTGCATGGACTCTCCAAAAAAGTTGTCGTACTAGTGTCGGATCCTCCAACTATACACTACTTTTGAAGGATCCAACACGTACCTGATGACATTTTTGAAGAGTCTCCGGGCTACATATTTTCCTGGAATAGTGTGACCTGAAGTTTGGTATTGGTTGCTTGCAGCTGACTATCGAAATGAAGCTGAAGTTGGGGAAGCACTTGCAGAAGCGTTTCAAACGGGGCTCGTCAAGAGGGAGGATCTTTTCATTACAACCAAGGTTACTGCAAACAGATGTCTGACTCACTTTTAGTACTTTGCTACGTATAGCTGGCAATAACTATGGCTCTCTTTTTGCAGCTTTGGAACTCAGACCATGGTCATGTTCTTGAGGCCTGTAAAGACAGTCTTAAGAAGTTACGCCTTGATTATCTGGATCTCTACCTTGTTCATTTCCCTGTAGCCACAAGACATACAGGTGATACTGCTTACTTTTGTGCATTTATCTCTTTTTTGAGTTGTGATGGAGTGAGTCGGGGTAGACCGTAACTTATGGCTGATAAGGCATATTAGCTATTGCATTTTTATCAGATCATGATTATTATGCTTATTGTAAAATGAATAGCTGGTATTTCGACAAGTATCCTGCTTGGATCAATGACACGTACTGATTGTTGGTGACATAGTGATTGATAGACCAAACATCTGGTCTATGTCCTATCCCTCTTTGGCCTACAGTGGGTTATGACCTCTTATGTCAGAGAGGTTTTTGTTAATTGGAACTTCTGGTTAGTTGAGAAATCCATCTAAAGAATCTGGTCTATGGTTCCAGCTACTATTTTGTGGTGCTTATGGACAGGGAGGAACCAAAGATGCTTTGATGTCAAGCTCAAGGCCAGATGCTTAGTTCTATCTTTTGCTGGGTTAGTCATACACCTGTTTTTAACCCAGACATATTCTTTGATTTTGTAGGCTGACTAGTTCTTTGATGGGTTTTTTTTTTTTGGTCCATTCTTGGAGCTGACTCTTCCTACTTCTGTAATTGTGTATCTGTTGGATGCTTTGTTTATCAACACCACTTATTTCATTTAGAAAAAAACTATTCAGCAAAATCAATAATTGATGTAACACATATGTTATTGATCTAAAAATCTAGTAATCGATACTCTACGTTAATATTTGCCATGGCTTGGAATCAAAGAATTTTCTGTGACTTACTGAAATGGCTCATTGTGTTGCTACTAAATCCATTCAGGAGTTGGTACAACAGATAGTGCATTGGGTGAGGATGGTGTTCTTGATATAGACACCACCATATCATTGGAGACTACTTGGCACGGAATGGAAAATCTAGTATCCCTGGGGTTGGTTCGCAGCATAGGAATCAGGTTGGTTTACGACTTAAAAGGCTGTACTCCCCCCCTTTATTCAGTTGCTATTTCCAGCAGATTCATTCTTCTGCTTCGTGATACTATCCTACTGTGGATGATCGTATAGCTGAAGTGAGGTTTTGTTGACAAAAACCAGATGTTGTTTGGCCATTCAACTAACAGTTTCCTCCTCTTAGTTTGTGTCACTGCCCAATGTTCAACTAACAGTTTCCTCCTCTTAGTTTGTGTCGCTGCCCAATGCACTGACAAATACGTAGTGTTTCAAGAAACAAAAAGATCTAAAATAGGAAATCAAGTTCTTTAATACACATGCAGGCACTTTGTGAAAAATTGCATATTGCAAATCACAGACTCTAACTGCTCACTGTTGCTTGAAATGAGCACATTCTTCTTTTAGGTTCTCTTTCCACAGCAATCCTGAAATTGTGAAAAAGTCAGCTCTATCACCTACAACTCTTACATGTTTACTTTCAGTTGTGGTGCACGATTACGTTAGTTTAGGCGTAAGCAGTATGCTATCATGCTATTCTTTTAAAATTGAAGTTAGTTTTCAAACTAATGGGCTACTCTTGCATTGGGAATCAATTTGCAGCAACTATGATGTCTTTCTCACCCGAGATTGCCTAGCATATTCCAAAGTGAAGCCTGCAGTGAATCAAATTGAAACTCATCCTTATTTCCAGCGTGAATCTCTTGTCAAATTCTGCCAAAAGCATGGCATCTGTGTTACAGCACACACCCCACTTGGTGGTGCTGCCGCTAATGCTGAATGGTTTGGTACAGTGTCATGCCTAGAGGACCCGGCTCTAAAAGTAATTCCTTATGCTCTTACATTTTCCATGTTTCATGGATTGTCCTTATTTGAAGTTTCACAAAGATTTGATTCATATTTGCTAGTTTGGTGTAACGGTGGTTGTTTTTGCTACTTATTGCATCAGTGTCTAGCTGAGAAATATAAGAAGACTGTTGCCCAGGTTATTCTGCGCTGGGGCATCCAACGGAACACAGTTGTGATTCCAAAATCATCGAAACTGGAGAGACTGCAGGAGAATTTCAACGTTCTCGTCTTTGAGCTCACCAAAGAAGACATGGACGTCATCAAAAGTTTGGACCGCAACTACAGGACCAACCAACCTGCAAAGTTTTGGGGCATAGATCTGTATGCGTAAAAGTTTCATATGCCTCATCTTGGCACCAAGGTTGGTATAGGAACCAGGAAAAGGGACAAGCTACTTAGACCAGCATCTTATTTGAGTATGGCAGAGTGAGTTTATGTTATAGGATATGAGGGAGTCTGACTATTCACTGTTCTACCTGTGATGTAATTTATGTTTTTTCATTTCAAACTAGTGTACTAAGGATGATGGATGATGGTTGGTTGAGTTTATGGGAGTGTGCATGCCCCTTCTCCCTAGGGCAAAACTTCTCCCATCCAACGGCAAATAAATAGAACCATCCGCTATTAAAGTGCTGCAAAATTTAAATCTTTATACAATATATAGCTAGAGGTTGTGAATGGGCAGGCAGATTCAAATTTTGGTGGTGATTTACAAGAATGGCTTTGAAGATAGGTGTAAATTTAACTAGTTTAACAACTTTTGGCTTTTGGCGTTGAAGCTTTGCTCATGGGGCAATGGGGGTCAAAAGTTCATGACCACTTATTAGCAAGGTCATTTGGGTTTTGTCAAAACAGGTCCTGACTTAATCCCCTCAAAATTTGCTTGGCTCAAAATATGTCAGGTTACTGAAATTTTTTCAAGATTCAATTAAAATAGGAAGCTTGTCTAAACATCTATTCCAGCCGTGAGTTCCATTTTACAACCCCTTTTAATTTCTACCTGTTCACTATACTAAATATACAATTTTACTTATAAAATATCAAGAGAAAAACACAATTTGTCATGTTCTACTTTTAATATTAATTGTTTATTATTCGAATCATTTCTCAAAGACCTAAGATTACTAAATATCGATGGATATGGATATGATAGTCAAATGTTCATATCAAAATTACTTCTTAAACGAAACTGGTAACATTGAACTCAATGTTAAAGAAAAAAAAAGGAAAGAAAATGATCAATACTTTTGAGTTTTGACCAAGTGGTGACACATGATGGTGGACTTGTCTTTTTGGTCAACCACCAGCCTAATTGAGGGATGGTGGACTTGTCTTTTCAATTCTAGTCGACCACCAGCATAATTAAGGTGCAATTTGCTTTATATATTGGGTCTGGAAAGAGGAAATGGGTAAGGGGATTAATGATATGAGGAATCAAAAGTTAAGATAACCAATTAAACTATAAATATATACATAAGGTACGTGCAACATAAACTAGTACGTGTTTGTAAGTTTATTAGAAAGTAAAAAACCATTCCAATTTTAAAGGGATGTGAGAAGCTAAAAAGAACTTATTAACACATCAATGAAGATTATATTATATCATAATTGACTAACTTGAATACATGAAACTCTGAAATAGATTGAATATACAACTAAAAAATGGACAAAAGGTTAAATGCAAGGAACACGATTATATTTATCTCATTCGTTTACAAGAAAACAGAGTTCAAAGAATAAATGGAGCAAACTATATACTGTATTTTCACTAAACAATGGGTATGTATAGTTTTTTCTTTTTCTTTTTGGGATCTTTTAATTACAGTATGTGCATAGAAATATATACCCTGGTGAGACAGGAGAAAACAAAAAACCAAAACCAAAATTAAAAAAAAATAGGGGAAAAAATGCAAATAGTTTATGAGTCAGCTTTAACCTCTGGTGTTGGACCAATACCAACCTGTAACCATTGTGAAGGATTGCCAGAAATAGTATTGATATCATTTAGGTCACTTAGTTTTGCTAACTTCGACTTGCTATCTGCTTCATCATCATCTTCTACATTAATTATTTGTGTTGCATTATCTTGACGGACGCCATTGTTTTTGTCAGTGCTATTATTATTGTTGTTGTTGTGGCTGTTATCGCGATTCTTGACGTTGACATCCTCATTTTGGTCACGATTCTTGTGGTAAACAACATTGTCTTTTGTTTCCTTTTTTTCATGATCACTATTTGTACTACTCCATGGATGCAAGTGTATATCTGTGGAAACTTCTAAGGAATTAATTATATTCCAAGGCCGTTCTTGCCTTATTCTTGACATGTCTTCATCTGGTGGGATGTTAAGGTCCAAAGGATCTTGTTTCTCCAAGGCTGAACTTTCATTGATTTGTTCAAGGGGATTGTGAAAATGAAATTTTGGTGTGAAGATAGAGGAATGATCAGCTTGAGAGTTGGAAGTGATCCAATGACACCTTTTGTGTCCACCTAAAGCTTGTCCTGTTGAGAAAACTCTATGACATATTGAACATTCATGGATTTTTGATTTTCTCTTTGAAGCTTCTACTAATGAGGACCCTTGTTGGGATTGATAATAAGATGATGATTTTGAACCTTCTAAGTGATTATTATCTCCATGTGTGGTCACATCATTATCATGATCTAATTGATCTTGTTTGGCTGCAAAGCATCCTTTAACCTTCTTGTGACTTGCCCTATGTCCACCTAAGGCTTGGTGGGAATTGAATACTTTCTTGCATGCTTTACATTCAAACAATCCTTTGGGAGTCCTCTTAGCCTTGTCCAAGCTAGGTAAGATAAAGAAGTCACTTTTTCTACGATGTTCGAGATCTCTGTCTTTATTCACGAGGTCGAGAGTATTAAGGTAGGCCATTATAGGGTTCCGCCTCTCCTCCTCCTTACTAGCGGAGGCGCATGACTCCTCCGGCTCGACGGTTAATGGGTCCACCCTTCCATTGGCTAAATCTATAAGCCATTTTGCAAGAAGAAGATCTTCTTGCTCACTTGAATAAGTATTACTATTATAAGTTGAAGTAAAAGTTCCAACTTTAGTCCTCAAGGACCTTTTCCTTTTAGACCAACCATAACCTTTTCTTTCACCAATATCATATTCCTCACCATCAGAACCAGGTGATGATACCAAGTACTGATCATCATCACCATCATCTGAACCACAATATTTACCATGTTCAAGAAAAGATTTCCATGACAAGAATTCTTTTCCACAATTCTCACATACCTTAGTGCTCTTTAGCCTATTAGGGTTTGCTCTTAATTGGTACATCTTCTTATGATCACTTCCTCCATACTTGTCTTCCCAATCACTAGCTTCATCATCATCATCCACATTATTTGCAGTCTCATCTCCAATCCCATGAGCTCTCATATGTCCACCTAGAGCTCTCCCACACATAAAACCCTTCTTGCAAACTCTACAAAAATGCTTAAAATTTGGCTTTTGTAATTCTTCATCAACACAAGCCATGACTATAACAACAAACAAAAAATAAAAAAATTTAAAAAGCTTCACACTAGTTAATTGAGTCAACTATGTATAAGAAATTCAAAGACAACATAAAGAAGAAATGCATGTTAGAGTGAGTTTATTATGAGGATGTATAATTAATATGAATCAAATAACAAGAAATGTTGCATGGGTTGTTGTTCTTGTTATTAGTAGAAGTTGTTGTGGACTTGTAGGGTGAAAAGAAAGAAAGTCCTATTTTTTAGTTAGAGCCAATGGTTTATAAATTTATTTGTGTGAGGAGAGGAAAATAGGAGTTCGAGTGGGAGTGAGGGAGTGAAGGTGACAAGTGGAAGGAAGGAAACATTGGGCTCAAATAAACTTGAGACTTTTTCTATACATTTAGTGGTGGTGGTGCAGGAAGTTGATGTATCTTTAAAACTTTAAACATAGTGTAGGGAGCTAAAATTATCCATATTCTCATATTGGTTTTCGTGTTTCGCTTCTCGTGAGTTAATTTGATTAATCTACAGAGTTAAATTGAATTAGTATTTTAAAATTATTATATGTCTCATATTAACTGTCATGTTTCACTTCTCGAGAGTTATGGTCACCTAGATATTCCTAATATCTGAATTATTGACTAATTTTTGGATTTAAATTAAATTAATTTAATTTTATATCTTAAAATTACAATATTGAAATTCAAAACATATACAACTGATAATTTGTAATTTTTTTATATCAATATGATAAAACAATATATTTCAAAATATTAGTCAAACTTCATATCATTTGACTATGGTAAAATGAAACATGACCAGCTAAGGGAGTAATACTAAAGACATTTACATCCCCTTCAATTCAAACACTCAACAAAACTACTATCGACCACTAATGTCCTCAAGGGTTCTCCTTGTATCTCGGTTGGTTTCTATCTATCTATTTAAAAAAATAAAAATTTCCAAACCAATAACTGAGTTTTTATTATAATTTTAGAATAATGTAAACTTTCATGTCAGTATAGTTAAATTTAGACAAGTTAAATCTTGTGCGCCAAGGATGTACGTAGTTAATTTATACAATTAAATTTGGAGTCCTTTGATTAGTAAGATGGAATGGACAAAAATATCTTATATTCCAGGGGATTAAGATCTTTTTTTTTTTTTTTTTTTTGAAAATCTCGACTTTTCCTTTCTAAATAAATATCCTTATTTGTCTAATTTCCCTAGTGGGTTGCATAGTAAGCGGTAACAAGAAAAAAGGATATAGGTCTTTGATTATTTAAAAAAAAAAAAGAAGAGTAATGGCAAAAATAATCTAAAGCAATAAGTTTATTAAATTCCTAGAAGCGAACTAAAAATTGACACTGGACCAATAGGTTTTTCCAGGCAGCCATCCCACTGGGAATAACATTAGTAGCAGTAAGTTTTCTGTTGTGTCCACTTGTGAGCCTTATTGAGTATGGAGCTGGATGTGCTGCTGGGTTAATATTACTACTCTATGTTGCACCAAATACATGATTTGCAATTATCGACTTCGTAGATCTTGATGGAAGAAAATCCACTAAATTCAGATCGCCATCTCCACTTTGAAACTGCACATTTACCGATAAGAAGTTGGGGTTTGAACCCGGGGCCACCTTGAACGCGATTTTCGTGTTCCTGTATTGACATGGCACCCTGTAACAATACATGTTAGCTCATATGTCTAGTAAGTAATATGTTATCACATGTTATAAATGTACGGGCATTAATCTTATTGTAAATATTTTTCACCTTTGGTAAGAAATTGCGATATTTCTCAAATTACGTAACGCATTAGCTTGACCGGGCTTGGCCATAGCACCCATGGAAGTTCCTTTTAAATCAAAATGAACAGCACCTGAACAACTAGGACATTCATCTGTAATGGTTACAGTCACTGGATATCCTAGATTACATCTTACAAGTCATTAGGGCAATGTATCGAAGGATTTTACTCATATGTAACATGTAATTAGGGTATTAATTTCACTTATTATGGATGATAGTTACCTGTAGTTACTGCTAATAGGGATAATTACGAGCCTGAACCATTCAACCGTCTTATTTTATCCATAAAATGTATATGTAGTATATACTTTGTATTACATATACAGGTATTATACATATAATATACATTCATAGACACAACATATATAATGATAGTTAATATATATTGTATATATTTTAATCATGTTGGTATATTAGTTGGCCGAACAATATAAATATAAGTAACTATTCCATATATATTATATATGTATATATATATACCTGGTAGCAAGCTCCTGAAGAGAGGACCATTTCCAGCAGATACATAGGAATTTAAAGGGGGCTGTGATACAGCATTTGTATATCCACAAAATCCTTCATCTAATAACACCACAAAATAAAAAATCAATAATTAAATCGTATGTTTTCGTCAAATATTTAATGTAATCAACTAATTTTAAAGAATACAATGTCAGTATATTTATGAAAATTATTAAGAGTTTAATTTAATAGATAGATTACAAACATAATTAATTAAAGGTAAAAATTCACATATAGGAAAAGTATAAGACCTGTAACTAACTTTCTATGAAAGTTTCAATAATTACAAATTATAGGCAAAAGTAGGTAATAGTTATTTGTATATATATAAGAATTATACAAATCAGAAAAAACATAACCTAACTGAAATAGGAGATAAAAAAGAAAACTTGAAAGCAGTAAATACCTTAAATTACTCCAACTTCCCACTAATTGCTCATCCATTAATGAGCATTAAAGCTTATTATCTGCAAAAATGGTTGTATTAAAGCTAAAAAAAATTATTTTGGGAAGATTTGAGAGAAGAAAGAGGAGTTATTCAACAATAAATTTTAACAGATATTTTCTCAATTCAAATTTCGTTTAAAAATTCTTGAAAGACGATTTTTTTGAAAATTAAAATTGTGTATTTGCGCTTATATTTGTTGTTTTCGGCTAAATTATATAAATTTCAATATGTTTTGATTCATTATTTTTTGTTAATGTATACACGATCCATACTGCAATTTCAATTTGTGATCTAACACACGAATTTTTATAATTTTTGAAACCTTATAATTGTTAGTTTATTTTGAATTCATAGTTACTGACAATTTGCATACTGTATTTGTTTACAGATTTTTTTTTAAAAAAATGGGGCAATTATCAATTGTTCTGAAGCATTCAGGCGTATGAAACTGTTATAATGAGTATGAACAGTATGAGTTGGACTCGATTGCAATTGAAGAAACAGAAAAATACGATGGTTTGATTCAATTGATTGGTAAGCAACTTTGTATTGAGTTGAATTTAAAAACATTGAAAGTTGATATAAAGTTGAATTTAACAGTAAAAGAATTCAATATGATACTATCAAATGCAATCGGGTAAGTATATTTATCGTATTAAAGCATTTGTGTTTTTATTCTGTACATAGTTTTGTCTAATGATAAAAATGTATTTATGTATATATAATATGGATAAGTTTATTAAGTTTATTCATATTATTGTCTAACTAGATACACACAGTTGTTATTATATGTTTCTATTCATACAGAATTTGGTAAACAAAATTGTATAAGTTAGCAAATCAGTTTTGAAGTTTTTTAAAATACAATTTTTTTTTGTATAAATTACTAATAGATAAATTTTACATCGCAGATATAATTTGGTGTGTAAATCGAGGGAATGTGATTGATTGCTAATGACATCTAGTAATAAAAAGACTGACTTCTTTAAGATTCGCCAATTTTGTCAAGAACATACTTGTCTTTTAAAGGATCGGGTGTACGAGCAGAAACATGTTAGTAGTACATTGATTGGCGGCATTGTGAAGCAGAAGTTATCCAACCATAAAAGAGTGTATATGACGAAACACATACAGGATTTTGTTATGACTTGTGACTGATTGTAGTTCGAATAAAGATCAATAACATGACGCATTTTGTTATATACTTTGTTTTCATGTTATCTATTGACTGTAAGTTTGCATATATATTTCACTTTACATTATAACTGTATCAATATGCAGCCTAATGTAATAATTTGTCGGTTCTAACTATCTTGATGTTTAACATATTATATGCACATATATTTTTATTTACTTAAAATGTATATATACATATACTTATACCTATATAATTTTCAGATTGTATATATTTTAAATTAAATTATATAAAACGTAATTGTTTAATAATATGAGTAATACATTTATATGAATATATGTATTTTCAGTTAAATTAACGTATACTAAAAATGTCAGTTGATATATATGTATGTATATATATGGGAATGTCAGTTGATATGTATATATGTATATAAATATATTTATATAACTTTATACATTTTAATTTGTTTATGTTTAACTTTTATTTGAATAACTCAAATGTATAAATAAAATATCAGTAATGCAGTTGTTAACCATATATGCGGTTCAATGTAATATGCAGTTGGTTTTCACGCTCATTTAATCTATCAATGTATATATGTATATTTATGTATGTATACCATATTCTACAAGATAGTAAGGGGTTTAGGCCACAGGAGACAAAAGAGTTTTAAAATAAGGTGTAGGTGACACAAGTCTTAATAATTGAGTAGAGGTGACAATTACTTAATTATGGTTTAGGAAAGTTTGAGAAATTTCAAAATAACCCACAGGTTTTTAAATTTACACTTTGATTCAAATGTTAGTTAATATATAATGGGGAACGAAGGGAAAAAAATGCCTTTTTCTCTCTCCTCATCCGTTGTTATTTTCTCTCTCTTCGTGATATTTATTGTTCATTGTTGTTGCTGCTTTATTCATCATCTTCTGATTCATTGTCATCATCTTATACTTAATTATCAACTTCATATTCTTCTTGTTGACCATTGTTGTTGTTGTTGTTGTTACCCCAACTGCTGGTCTTTGACCAAATTCTTATGTCAAATTTTTTTTCATAAATCATTTTTAAATTTGGAATTTACTTGAGAGGAGACTTGGGTAAGTCAGATTATGCTTTTTAGTTGAATCTGGGTAACTGCTAGTGTGTTGTTTTTTCAACAATAGTTTGCACGCGAACATGAATACAATACAAGAGCAATCTGTTTAAACAGATCCATTATTTGCGGCACCAGATAAATGTTCTGTTGTAACAGTAGACTCATGTTGGATTCATGTTTAAGGGTTCTAGGTGCCGGTAATATGATTATGAATTGAATAGATGGGTATTCTGTTGTACCAGATTAGTAATCTGTTTCAACAGCTGTTTCATCAGATTACTAATATGTTTCGAACAATAAAATACAGCTCCTGTCACTCACAAAACCTAACAGATAACTCATATGTTCTTGCTATCGATACTGGAATCAAATTATTCCTTAATTGTAGACATGTCATTCGTTAAGAAATAGAAATAGACAGCACGAAAATTAAATAAGAAATAAAAAGTCAAGTGCATCAAACATATTTTTTTATAAAACAAACAAAAAAATACATAGATAACAGAAAAAAAAGCTTAATTATTATTATCATCATTATTAACATCATTATTATTTGTATGGTTAACCGGCTAATCTTCAAAGGGTAGCAGCAGCGCCCTCCGCAGCCTGCGGATCTCCCACAACATCCTTACTCTGACGGCGGCCAACTCCCAATGCAGGTCATGAACCTCCTTCTGCAGTTGCCTCATGGAGTCTCGTAAAATAGCGACATCCCACACAGGATCAACCATATCTAAAAAATGCATAGGTTGATAAAACACACACGAAAACACAAAAGTAAAGAAAAGAAAGAATTCGAATGTAATGTAATGTAATACAACGTATATTTACACAAAAATCAAGAAAAAAACTTACCAGAGACAGGAAAAAGCTATCAAGTCCCTGAAGAGAAAGTAGTTGAAGGTGTAACAAGAGCGAGGAATAAATAATGTGTAGTAGAACGAACGATTGAGTAAGGAGGGACCTATTTATAGAGGATTGAACTTGAATGAGTTAGACAAAAAATCGCAACTGTTCACCTCCATTTATTAATGACATTCTTGATTACTGTAAAAGGTTATGACTTAATTAAATTAATCAATATTATGATAAGTCATGACTTTTCAACTTTATTATTATTAATAATT
>NC_061118.1:36200426-36201224 GCF_002878395.1 Capsicum annuum | reverse complement strand
ATATATATATATATATATATATATATTTAAAAAAATATATTATCTTCATGACATCCAAATTTTTTGACTTTTTAATTATATAAATTAATAAAGCAGTTTTAAAGAAAAAACTGTTCACCTCCATTTATTAATGACATTCTTGATTACTGTAAAAGGTTATGACTTAATTAAATTAATCAATATTATGATAGGTCATAACTTTTCAGCTTTATTATTATTATTAATAATTAGTTCTTTCCAGGAACCATTTTTTTTACACCGACTTGGACAACAGATAGTATATCTGTTGCATCAGATAAATCATCTGTTACAATAGATATATCATCCGTTGCAACAAATATTTCAACTGTTGCATCAGATAATATATTTGTTGCAACATATAATATATATATCTTTTAAAAAAATTATCTTCATGACATCCAAATTTTCTGACTTTTTAATTATATAAATTAATAAAGCAGATTTAAAGGCACAACTGTTCACCTCCATTTATTAATGACATTCTTGATTACTGTAAAAAGTTATGACTTAATTAAATTAATCAATATTATGATAGGCCATGACTTTTCAGCTTGAAGCTTAGCTTTATAATTATTAAAATAATTAGTTCTTTCCAGCAACCGTTTATTTTTACACTGAGTTGCACAATAGATTATATATCTTTTGCATCAGATAAATTGTCTATTACAATAGATATATCATCCGTTGTAACAAATAGTTCAACTGTTGCATCAGATAATATATTTGTTGCAACATAATATTTATATATATATATATATATATATATATATATATATA
>NC_061118.1:36175602-36197426 GCF_002878395.1 Capsicum annuum | reverse complement strand
ATATACCATCTGTTGCTATAAATTGACCATCTGTTTACGGAGCTTTTTTGATTTCTTCTAACTGATTCATAAGTCACAACAAATGAGGAATTTGATGCATCAGAAGCGTTTTTTATTTTTGTTTGTTGAATGTGTTTAGACAAAAGTCACAGTCACGACTATTCATTAACTTTTTTCTTAAAAATCATATCATCATATATATATATCTTAATTAAATTAATCCAATGTTGTGATTTTTTTTAAATTAAATAATCTTTCTTTTACGATTATAATATCATTTAGAACCTTATTATTTATTAACGAACCATTTTTAGGAGAATTTCTCATCATGACCGCATCCCTAACTCCAAGCGCCGACATGTTTTGAATAGGGAATAAATAGAATGATAATTAATTATTGAATAAGAATTAAAAATTCAAAATCAACCAAACCAAACCAAACCAAACCAAACCAAACATATACATGGATTTTTTTTGAATCCCTTATAGGTAGATCGGATATAAAAAAGGAAAATACATACGCTAAAATAAAGAAAAAACATAACCTAATTATTATTATTATTATTACTATTATTAGTGTCAACCTGACAATTTTCATCCGACAGCAGCAGGACCCTCCTCAGCCTTGCTCGGAAGTCGGCCAAATCCTTCTGGAGTTCATCAAAATGCCTTTGAAATTCCTGCAAGGACTCGATATGAACCTTTTTGTACGAATCTGGATCTGACATATTAGTATTGTAAGTATAGTAGAATAAACGAGAGTGAGTGAGAGTGAGTGAGAAGGCCAGAGGGATCTACTTATAAAATGATTGAGAATTGAAAGGGACTGAACTTAGTCAAACAAAAAGCCACGACTTTTCATATTCCTTAAAAGGAAAAATTACACAAATCTCATATTTAAGACACCATATTACACAATATCCCTTAATGTTTTAAAAAATGACATAAAATATCGGATTCATATTTACTAGTGATACATATGCTCTATGTATCACTGCTTAACATATGTATCACAATTCAAAATTTCGGGATAAAATGTAATTAGCAAACTATTCAGAATTTAATGCAATATTGCTGAAACTATCTGGGATTTAAGTGTTGTGTGTGTTACATAAATAATACTGGTGACTTTATTAATAAGTAAATTAGAAAAAAACGGATCTAACTACAACATGTTATCTTTTTGTTGTATTTCCAAAAGATAAAGATTGGTAATCTGTTGCAAAATATATTCCACCTGTTAGATAACTTACAACATATGGACAATCTGTTGCAATAGATGTATATATCCATCTGTTACAACAGATTGTCCATATGTTGTAAGTTATCTGACAGGTGGAATATATTTTGCAACAGATTACCAATCTGTTTCTTTCAGAAATACAACAAAAAGATAAAATGTTGTATTTAGATCTATTTTTTAAAATTTGCATATTAATAAAGTCACCAATTTTATTTAAGTAACACCACACATAACACATAAATCTCGGAGAGTTTACGTCAGATGTGGAGTCTGTTGCGTCAGATATGGAGTCTGATGCAACAGATATGGAGTCTGTTGGAATACATAGTAGCCTTGCTAGTGGTTTGATTTGTTCCATCAGTTGCTCCTTCTGTTGCAACATCAACAACAGAATAAATTACAAACAACAAATAAAAAACATCAACAACAAAGAAAATAATAACATTTGTTCCAAAAACATCATCAACTACAAAGAAGCATACATCCTATGTTCCAACACCATCAACAACAAGGAACGAACCCACATGGATTCCTTCGGGTGCGCGAGCACAGACTGAACTCGTATCGAACTTTATATATGTATGTGGAAATAAAGAAAAAAACGTATATAATCTAATCAATGAGCACCCATAGTAACAGTTGTTTGGTTAGCCTAGTTGTTGTTTATGGGTGCTTAAGGCTATTTATTTCTTTTGATCTTGAGTTCAATTCCCACTCAGCACATATTTTTTAAATTTTGGTAACCAACTCTTCTCTTCTTATTCACTTTAAACTTTTTATTTTTTTCTCCCTTACTCCTTGTGTTGATTGTTCGGACTCCACTATTTTTAAGCTAAGAAGCACCCACCGTCTAAACCACACCACACCACAAGTTCCAACAATGCCAAACCCACCAACAACGCCATACCACAAGTTCCAACAATGCTAGTCCTACCAACAACATCAATAACAACATCAACAACGAAGAAACAAACAAAATACATAAAAAAAAATGATACTGCCAACAAGGCTTTTAAACTTCTCCCAACAGATGAATTTTTTTCCCATCTTATAATAAAAATTCTCGGTACGTTTATTCAAAAATTAAAAGTTCCTTCAATTTTTTTTTTAAAAATATGATATGGGAAAATGGTAATTAAATAAACAAAAAGATGTAAATAAAGTTGCAAGAAGAAGACAAGAATGAAAGAGCAATAGTGAATCATATCATACAATGTCAAAAGGGGGTCAAAACAACAATTTCAGTCGAGGAATATAAGATATGGATATCGATCGGTTTAGATATGAACGAAAATTTTTGAGAAAGAGGAGAGAAAAAAAAGCTGTGATAACCCTAAAGAGGATAGAAAGAAAAAAGATGAGAGATTTAAGGCTGAAGAAGAGGAGAGAAGAGATAATTCTAATTTCTAGATGTACTACCCTTAATATTAAATGACTAAACAAAGTGTATTTATTCAAATTTCTATTTACAAAGCATAATTAATAAAACTAATTTGGTAGTAAAATAAACCCCTAATTAATATTTTCTTGATGGGAGTGCCAAGTCATTATGAAAAGGAAGAAGTATTAGGGGTTTCAATATTCATTAATTAATATTCACTAATAATTTGAAGGGCACGAGGAATAAAACGGGTGACATTGAAAAGACAGGACAAGACTCAATGAGATTTTTGAGTTATCCAAGAAACATTTTTTACCGCCTTTAGTAGTGCTACTACTTCATCTACTCAGACAGTAGCTTGCTTTAAAATTAAAAGAAAACAAAAAGATTTCAAACAGATATGTCGTCCGTTGCAACAGATTTAGATATCTGTTTGAGAAATCCTAACAGCTCAGTCATCTGTGATAACAGATGGAAATGTCATTTGATAACTAAATCAGAAACGTCATCTGTTACAACAGATATCAATATCTGTTTGAAAATTTCCAACACCTCAGTCATCCATCATAACAGATGCAAATGTCTATTTGATAATTAAATAAGAAATGTTATCTGTTGCAACAAATATTGTTATATGTTTGAAATTCTCCAATAGCTCAGTTGTTTGTTGCAACGGATTTCATTGCAATTAATTTAGGATGAACTAAGGATAAAAGAATGAGCTCCTCATTAACTTAATGTTAAGATTAATAATAGTACCTACATCGATCTAGGTGGAATAAGGAATGAATAAATGAGATCACAGGGTCAATTATAAATCCAATTGAGTCGTTACATTTGCATGGTGTTAGTATTGCGTTCATCCCGACCCGAGTCGTTGATCGATCACTCTGAGTTGAAATGTGTTCTCATTAACTTAATGTTAAGATTAATAATAGTACCTACGTTGATCTAGGTGGAATTAGGGATGGATGAATGAGCACAAAGGGTCAACTACAACTTCAATTGAGTTTGTTGGCAATTGCATGATGAGACGGTACTTTATTTCTCCCGACAAGAGTCATCGATCGATCACTTTGAGACGAACCAATTCTTACTACCTCGTATGTTCAAATAATACCTTAATTGAATAATCTGGGACTAGGGGTGAGTTCTCATAGGGTCAACTACAACTTCAATTGAGTCTTTTGGCAAATGTATAATGAGACAGGACTGCGTTCCTCCCGATAAGAGTCGTCGATCGATCACTCTGAGCCGAATCGATTCTTGATAACTCATATGTCAAGCTAATACCTTAATTGTTTAATATAAGACTAGGGGTGAGTTCTCATAATGTCAACTACAATAGATGATAGCGCCTATTTGATAATTTACAACAGATGGGTAATCAATTGCAATATTTGACTCAATCTATTTGATAATTTACAACAGATGGGTAATCTATTGCAATAGATGACTTAATCTGTTTGATAGTTTATAACAGATGTGTAATATGTTGCAACAGATTACATAATCTATTTGATTTGATCCAACAAAAAAGACATCTGTTACAACAGGTTGAGCATTTATTTCTATATAATTCAATTGAGTTCATATGTTAGACTAATACCTTAATTGAATGTGAGTTATCATAGGGTCAACTACAACTTCAATTGAGTATTTTGTCAATTGCATGATGAAACGGTACTGCATTTCTCCTGACCAGAGTCAGCGATCGATCACTCTAAGCCGAACCGATTCTTACTACCTCATATGTTAGACTAATACCTTAATTGATTAATCTAGAACTAGGGTACTAATACCTTGATTGAGTAATCTGGGACTAGGGGTGAGTTCTCATAGGGTAAACTATCGATTAATCTAGGACTAGGGGTGAGTTCTCATAGGGTCAACCACAATAGATGGCAGCGCCTATTTGATAATTTACAATATATGGGTAATCTGTTACGATATATGACAATCCATTTGATAATTTACAATAGATGGGTAATCTGTCGCAACAGATGATTTAATTAATCTGTTTGATAATTTACATTAGATTTGTAATCTGTTGTTTCCTAATCTAATTGATAATTTACAACAGATGAGAAATCTGACGCAACATGTTGAACAGTTATTTTTTACAATTTCAATTGAGTTCATATGTTAGACTCCTAAATTGATTAATCTAGGACCGGGGGTGAGTTTTTATAGGGTCACCTCCTAGAGTACTCGGTCAACTACAACTTCAATTATTTTTATATGATTTTAAAAATTACGCATATATTTTATGATTTTAAAAATAATTAAGATCATTTCAGACCAAATTAACATTTTCAAAACTACTGGTCATTCTTTTCCAAAATACAAAGCAACCCATACAAAATATTTCATCATTTTAAATCTCAAGGTTTGTCTTTTTTTCTCTCATTCTCACTCAACAATACAGTACAGACAATAACTATTCAACAAATTTGCTCAACCCTCCACAAAAAATCACTTTTCTTCTCATTTCCGACCATATAGGTGTTATTTTCGACATCATTCTTGCTTGTATCAGTCATTTTCTTTGTCTTCGTAGGCAACTGAGAACGAGAAAAGCTCTATATTTGTTTTTTTTTTCTAAAAAATAAGGGTTTTTAAGTTAATGATGAAAAATAAAATTTTTAGTTGTATTGTCTTCGAGAATGGGTTTACAATTTTGAGTTTTGATGGTAAAATCGTTGGAAGAACTTGAGAAATCCCTAGTTTCTGTTGTACTATTCCGTTGACTGTTGTGGTTTAGTTGGATGGTGTTGATGGTGGTGGTGGTGTTTATGGTCATCGTGGTGGCACCGGTAATGGCATTGGTTGGTGGTGTTTGTGGTGGTGTCGGTATTCGTGGTGTTTGTTTGTTTGTTGGCATTGGTTGGTGGTGTTTATGGTGGTGGCTATTGGTGTGTCGGTATTCGTGGTGTTTATAATATATTTTTAAAAATATATGCATACATCAGCTGTAATGTAATTTTTATTTTTCTTTCTGTGTAGGTAAAACATGTCTCCCAAAAGAAAAGAAAGTGAAAGTGGATCAACGTCTGACCACTCAAAAAAAGGCTACTGTACAGAGGGATTCGAAGGAGCTTCCTGAACAATATCATTCAGGGAAAAGTGAAGCATAGGAGAGATGTGAAAATAACATTGAGGGAGGTGGACAAGGGTCCGTAGATGGTGATGAAGAAAATAAAAGTGAGAAATAGGAGGAATTGGAGAGTCAGAAAGAGAAAGAGGACTACATTATAGGACTTTCCTTGGGCTTTCATGGTAAAATTAATCACTAATTTTACTCATTCATTAATTTATATTGAATATTGTTATTATGATTTTTTTTTGCTTGCTTCCTGTTTACATATTTTAGGCTTGGGTATTTGAAGCCATTCCTTCCTCCGAAAGCAGTGAATGGATTACCCGGATGAGGTTTCTCATCCAAGGATGTTTAGGTGGTTGGCTGCAAAGAGCAACACCAATATTAAGGAGGCTGATCTCTTTAACCCTCCGGATGATGCAGTACGTCTTCTTTAAGAAAAATAATTCTACTCAAAGATAAGAAAGATATTGAACAAATGTTATATCTGGTGTATGAGATGTTATATCTGATGCACCAGATGGGACATCTATTGCGACGGGGTATATCTTCTATCAGATTACCTATCTGTGGCTTTGGTTCTCTGAACCCGACTCCTAAAAGATTAACCATCTACTGCAAATTATGCAACAGATATTTAATATGATAACATATCGTTCATCTGTTGCGACGTACGAATTATCTGTTGCATAACAGATTACCCATCTTGTGCAGCTGTTGCAATAGATGATTGATATTTTGCATCAAATTATCTATTTGTCGCTTTGTTTCTCTGAACCAGACTCAAACAGATTTTAACCATATACTGCAAACTATGCAATGGATGGGTCTTTTTTTTTAAATGTAGCCCAACTGTGAAAACTATTATATTATATGATTTAAATGCATCTGTCTTTTTTCTCTTTTTTATAGGTTGTGCATCCATGGATGGTGCCTACTGAGGAGGAGTCGGTGATGACTTCTTATATTACTCTTGGGCATGTTGATACTATTGCAAACCCAACGCTGGAGTTAATAAAGAAGGAATTGGCCAGAGTAACAGCCATAAGAAGAGCAGTTAGGCAAGGTCAGCCTAATGTTGAGGCTCTTCATGACCAACCTTTTACTAAGGCAGATCCGGGTGCTTCTTCTGGTGGAGTTGTTAGTGTTTGTGGCAGGCATGCTGATTCTGCTACCAAAGAATAAATATGTTTGAAAACACCCCTTTTCGCCCTTACACAGGTCCCTCTCACCCCTCTTCACCCTCGTGTTCTCATTGCGAATGCGATGAGTGCAAAGACAGACAGGATAAACTCTTTGGAAAAGTAGAGGCTATCTCTAAAGCTATCGAGGAATTCAAATCCAAGAGGTGTGTCATACCATCCAAGAAGGTGAGGGAGCCACACACTCCTACAACATTGGTTAGGAGAAAGAAAATATCAATTAGAGACGTACTCTCCACTTGGAAATCAAAAGAAATTGTAATCCCCCTCTCTCCAAAAGCTGTTGAAGTTCAGGGGCCAGTCAAGAAGGTGGACATATACGTGGAACTTGGCGCCGAAGAGAAGAGGGATCTGCGACAGGCAAAGAATGCCAAGCCAGGCGCACCAGATTACCCTAGGCCTCCCTTTCCTCCCCAAGACTTCCAGACTATGACTGATATGTGTATGCCGTACGAGGACAAGGCAAGTTTACTTTTCTTAACCTAGCCCTTCTAATATACCCCATGAAGAAGAAGCTACACAACAGATTTCACATCTGTTGCAACAGCTGGGTATACTGGTGCAACTGGTTGTGGTTCTGTTGTAACTTATTATCCATCTGTTGCATAAGTTGCATTGGATTATTGATTCAGAGAACCCTATGCAACAGATGGACCATCCGTTGTATCTTTATAATTACTAACCTATTTAAAAATTGACTTCTTTAAAAATTGACTTCTTATCTCACAACATGTTGACATAATTCTCTACCTCATGAGGAAAAGACAATTAATGTATCGGGAAGTTTATGATGCTGCCGATAGGATAATAGACCTCGACTTCTACAAGAAGCTCAAGGATAGGTACAATCAACTCAATGGAGAGGTGTCAGCCCTTGGCGTGGGACTTGATTTCCTAGTTCTTATGTTGGTCTTGGATGAAGAAGAAACGTTAAGATATGTTAGAGGGGATAGGACAAATCCACAGGGCAAGAGGTGGACTGAGGCAAAAAGGATTCTTGCAGTCATTAGCGTGAACGACATGCATTATCAGGCTGTTGAGATACTACTCGAGGAGGGAAATGTCAATATTTATGACTCCAACGTACCTCTCATCAACAGTTTCGATCTTTTTCTCCTCGTGGAGCCACTGATGGTACTGTTGTCCATTTTGTTGAGGGAGAGTAAACTAATGAATCATTTGCCAAAGGAAGTGTTGATGAAGAAATCATGGGATTTTGAAGGTCGAAACAGGGGAGTGATACTTTCAAAAGATAATGCCGCTAAAGTGAGCGGCTCACACGCTCTTGCACACATCGAATGTTTGCTGACCGACACAAAAATGGCTGAGCCAACGACTTTTCTGTGTGACAACACTGTGGAAAACCTACAAGAGGTCTGGGCTTATGGGGTACTAACTGGATGCTTGAAGCCTGTGTATATAGAAGAGCTTGTGAAATAAAAATTTTTAATTTCAAGTCACCTTTCAATTTATTGCATGTACATGTAGTGGCAATAATTTTTTCTGATGAAAGTTGAGTTTTTAATAATGCAATAGATTAGATTGTCAATCTGTTGCAATAGTGGAAAAACTTGTTTGAATAATCTAATAATTTAATAATCTAAGTCTAATCTGTTGCAACAGTGAAAAGACCTGTTTGATAATTTCTATGAATAATCTAATAATCTAAGTCTAATCTGTTGGAACAGTGGGAAGACCTGTTTGATAATTTCCACAGATGACCTAAATTTTACAACATATGCCTAAATCTTTTTTATATTTTCCAACAGTAACGCTTGAATATCCATGTGCTCGTCGACAACAAACCAGTCGGAAATACACACACCACCATGAAAATTTCAGCAATTAAGTTTTAATATCCATGTTTCCAACAACACCAAACCAGTAGCAATAACGGCAATAATGTAGTATTTTCTTGCTCGATTTTGTTTCTATTCAGAAGTCTTGACTTTGTTCAACAAACCCCAGATTACACGATTTGCTTGTGAAGGGTGTCGTTCTTCATACCAATCAAAGTAATCGCATCCACCCAATTTCTATAAAAAAGAGAACACAATTATAAAACAATTACAAGTCAATAATTAATCAATTAATTAAATAAAAAAAATATTATCTTTGAAATCTTACAAGTAAAAAACCTACGACCCAGATTTTATTGAGTCCAAGAAGTCTTTAACAGGGCTTCATGATTGCACTTACAATATCAAAAATCTTTATCACAAAAATTAGTGGAAGATGCGCTCGACATTGTCAAGGTCAGTTAAAAAAAATGAAAGTAATAATTTGAAGAATTTGGATAGATAAAAGAAGATGACGATGATGAAGAAGATTTGGAAATTTAGAGTTAAATTTTAGGAGGAAGATGAATATATAAGAAAATGGGGGAAAAAAAATGACCGTTGGGGGCCAAGTGACGGCAAGTTAGCGAAATGTGCCAGGACTGACACTAACACATTTGATGCCTATTTTATTTTACGTCTTTAAAATGAACATGTCTACTTGATGCCTATTTTATTTTAGTTGTTTGAACTGAACACCGTCGATGGGTTGCACCTTTTTTATTTTAATTCACTTTAACCTTTTTAAACGTAGTGGCAAATTTTTATGTCGAACAAAAGTTGAATTTTTATAATGCAAAAGATTCTCCATCCTTTGTAATAGTTATCCTACCTATTCTGACATATAGTTTATATGTTGCAATAGGTTGGTCATCTGTTGCATTATCTCAATGTTCTTATCTAAAGTCCATCTGTTACAACAACGGGAAGACATGTTTGATAAATTTCAACAAATAACTTACCTGTTGCAACATATGTATAAATTTGTTCGATTATTCCAATAGATGTGTCGTCTGTTGCAACAGATAAAGTCCATCTGTTGCAACATATGTCTAAATCTGTTCTTTTTTCCCAATAGATGTGTTATCTGTTGCATTATCTTGATGTTTTTATCTAAAGTCCATCTGTTGCAATAGTGAGAAGACCAATTTGATAAATTCCAACAGATCATCTACCTATTGCAACATATATCTAAATCTGTTCGAATTTTCCAGTAGATGTGTTGTCTGTCGCAACAGATACATTATCTGTTGCAATATTTGAATCTAGTATTCCATTTCAATTAGTAAGTTCAAATCTAAGGAATAAATAAAATTCGTAGACAAAATAAAATAAATTAAAGCCTTCATAAATTAGCTGAAATAAGTAAACGAATAAATGAAATGTAAATTTTTTTTATGGGTACAAATCTCAACAAATACATCAACAACAATTTAAGTATACTGCCAAGGATTGCTTTGACAGGCTCAAGCTATAAAGATCTACTCAGTATGGACAAGTTGTTCTTCATCCGATGCTATGGAATTTGGCTTTGCTCATCATGGATCTTCATTGTCGCTTCGGTACGGCTTCTGCGCTTTCTGTTCTCCATATTTCCATAAAAAGAGTAGCATATTGTCAATGTTGTTCAGCAGTAGCTTCTTTCTCATCCACCTGGAAAGCCAGAATTGGTCAATGCTAATCACGAAGATACAACAAAATAGAAAAGGATAACTCATCTCTTCTAGTAAATCAAACAGGTCTTTCTCCCATTTTAAATTATCCCAAACATATTATATTTCTGTTGCAACAATGAATCAACTGTTGGGACAAATTTCTACATGAGAAAGACCCTGTGTGATAATTTCCAACAGATGAATCATCCGTTGCAATATATGAATCATTTATTGCAGCATATAGGTCATCTATTGGTACAAATAAAAGCTGTACGAAGAGCTGTTTGATTTGCTAAAACAGACGAGTTTGTTAGTTGGAAGACATATAATATATTCACCTTCTTCAGCTCGTGCTGCTCTCCTTTGGACATTGTACATTGCTCAGTGCAACACGCAGACAGAGGAGTTACAATTTTGCTTTTTTGGATGCCTGATAATGCCCTGGAAATCACTCTCCTTCTTTTCTTAGCCCTAATATCTAATGGAGCAGATGGAAATAAAATCCTCTTTGATTGAATGAGGCCCCTCTTAGATGTCAATTCCTTTACAGAAGCAATTAATGCATTAATAACATTAATCACTACATCATGTTTTGCCCTGCAGTCTTGACATTTGCATGCAGAACATTCGTTGGGAGAGGTAAAATCTGTATAACCAGTATGATCATACTCATAATGGTTTTCTTTAAATAATGTAAGAGGAGCATCATTAGCACCACCAACAGCACTACTACCACCACCAACGACTACATCAACAACAACAAGCCCACCCTCTAAAATTGTTTTTCTTGTAATGGCTGTTGCTCCAAACAATTCTATTTTTATTCTGTCGATGACCTTAGGGTCTGATAAAGTTTGCATAGACCGTAAAGTAAGAAAAAATAGCATCTTTAACTCTCGATTGGTCGGAACTAGCGACGGATGCACATTCTAACATAAATCATTACATATATTAGAATGATCATTAGATCATTAAAAAAACATTAATTAAAAGAAAAATTAATTATAATTATACTTACTGCATCCTTCGGGGGGTTGAAGAGATAATTTTTTTTTGTATTTTTATGAGTTTTGAGCGATAACCATTTCAAGATTCTTGGACAGGAACCTCCTTCCTGGTAGTTCACTTGTTGTCTCATATAAGGAATGGTTTCAAACGCCCAAGCTTATAAAATAACGCCAATAAATCAAAACCATTATTGAGCGAAAAAATGGATGATATCATAATAGAAGAAAGAAACATTTACCATGAAAGCCCATGGGAAGCCATATAAGTTCGTCTTTGGCGCTAACGGAGTCAACAAATATTTAACAGTCATTTTGAAGCTTTCATACCCCTATGGATAGCTGTTAAATGCCTCAAGATCCTTGGAGAGCTTTATTAAACTGAGGCTTATGTTGTTGTTAACGTCTCTCGCCGAAAGAATATTATGTACAAACCAAACCAAGCACAATGACTGCTTGTGCTTCTTTGAAAGTCCTTTACCTTTCAACGCTTCTATCAAATTTTTGTTTTTGAAGCTTAGACCAACAATGGACTCCAGGTCATCATGATCACACGACTTGCCTTTGCCTTTTTTGGGTGTGCGGGGTGCTTTTTTTTTGGGTTAGATAGGTGTAACTTGAGAAGGAGGATAACATTTTAGTCCAGTAACTATGACAAACTCCTTCCAAACAAAAAAACAGGTATGCCACAGTAGTTTATCGACACCCCATCCATCTTATCTTTGTTTTCATACATAAACCTAATCTTGAGAAGTTCATATACCATTTTCATTTGGAAACGAGCATTGTTATCTTCCAGCAAATCAAGATATTTCCCAAAGCAGCTGTCCCTGAAATAAGCATCCAATTTTTGGTTCTCGAAGTATTTTTCTGATGGCGTTGAAAGATTTTCCCATGGCTGACTTAACCACGAAATCACCCGTTAAATCTGTGACACCATCACACTGCATTCTCACAGGATAACGATCAATGCTGAAGGCTTTAACCAGCTCTTTGTTGGAAGGGATATTAGCATCTGCATCATCTCTTTTGAAGCATTCCTCCTCCCCGTGTTCATCATATTCTGCTCCTGATTGAGATAACGCTTGTAAAGCAAGCTCATAGAGTGGTGGATGTAGACTAACTGCTTCACTTGTTTCTTTACTTAGACTTGGTTCAATTTCTGTTCTTTTGAGAACCATATTATCTAAAATTAACAGGAACATAAAATAATATATTATTGTTGATTAATGCAACGTTAAAAAAGGATAACAGTAAATCAAACAAGCAAAATAGTAAAATAACAGTTGCAATAGATCACCAATCTGTTGCTCCAGGTAGTATATCTGTTGCAGCATATAACCAAACTGTTATAGAGGATGAGTAATCTGTTACAACAATACAAAATATACCACTCATCTTTTAAGACAAATGAATGGTCTGTTCAACAGATCATACAACTGTTGTGACATCATCTGTTGCAATATATGAGTGATCTGTTGGAACAGTTAAATAATCCATAGCAACGGTTGAGTAATCTATTGCGACAATACAAAATATATCACTTATCTGTTGAGAAAGATGAATGGTCTGTGCAACAGGTCACACATGTGTTGCAACACATAAGTGATCTGTTGAAATAGTTATCAACGGTCAGTATTGTTTAGATTTCTTTCAACATAGGGTCGTCTATCGTGGCAGATGAATGATCAGTTGGAAAAATCAAGTCTTGGACTTTTCCTATATGAAGAGTTGGTAGGATTTTATCCAACAGGAGATTCATCTGTTGCATTAGATCATTAATCTGATGGTTCTTCCATTGCACCAGATGGTTGATTAGTTGCATCGGATTTTTTATCCGAAGCTTAATCTATTGCAACATATGGTAAAGCTGTTGCATCAGAATTGTAATATGATGGTTACTATGGTGCATCAGATGGTTGAGCTATTGCATCATATAATGAATCTGTTGCATCAGATAGTTAATATGTTGGACCAAATGGATAATCTGTCGGAGGAAACAGTAGCACAATTTTGTTAAATAAAAAACAACAATTTCATCATTTTTACCAAGAACAAGAACAAAACAAATCAAACTAAATTTTCCTTTTATTTTTATAAACACAAACAATAAAAATCAAACTTCAAAAAAATGCAACAAACGACAAAATATCATAATTCACTTTGAAAAGAGAAGAGAAGAGAAGAAATACCAAAAATTAGAATTTTATTCAGACTGCATTTTAAATTAGTGCAACAAATATTGAAATTGTTAACCAATACTATAAGAGAAGTTGACTCAAGTTCCTCATTTTCTTCAAAACTAAAAAGGCCATAAATTTTTACCTGTGAAAGAAGAAAAGGACCGATGAAGAATTCGAAGCTGTTGTGGCCGAAGAGCAAGGCTGTCACGTCAATTAAAGTCGAAAAGGAACTGGAATCCCAACTATTTGTAGTCGGATGTTGAAGTCACCGAGGATTGAAATAAAAAATTTGCAGAACAGTTGGTTCGGAGAGAGTTGAGAGAAGCCGTCGAGAGAGGGATGAGAGATAGGTTGATTGAATTGAAGAGGAGAACTCGAAGCCCAACTATTTGTCTTCGGGGGTTGAAGGGAGAAATTTTGCAGAACTGTTGGTTGGGAGAGAGTTGAGAGAAGCTGTCAAGAGAGAGGAGAGAGTGGTTGATTTGGATTGAAGAGGGTGTGGGTTGGGTTGATTTGTATTTTTGAAAAGATTAGAAAGTTTTGAAAATATTAATCAAATACACAATTAACTTGATCAAGTTTTCTAATAATGTTTAACCCTATCTGTTGGTCAATGTCACCAATCCTTTATTCAAGATTTAAAAGACACCTATTCTTCAATTTTCTCAAGATAGTATATGTGTCAAAATAAATGTCAGTTCACAACTTAAGAGATTGAATTTGTACATTTTAAAACATGGTATTAACCTATAGATAACAGTTAAAAGATTGATAATATACCATCATGACTTGTTTTATTAACCTATAGATATACAAAGTTTTATATAAAAAAAATTGTAATAAATGTATAATTATAAACAAACACTAATTAGTCAATAAAGATTTCAATTGCTAAAACGGCAAAGACTATTGTAAATAAGTATTGCATGGCTCATCTATGAGACATATTCAATTACCTAATACATACACATTATTATGTGTACTATTAGTATTCTTTAGACCACACACTTATAACAAAGACTAATTTAGCATTGAAAAAAATATGTCACTGGACAATTTCCAACAAAATGGAATATCATATTTGATATTAGAATTAAACAAAAAAAATTGAAGATCAGTTTGTATTTTCAACTAAAACCAATAAAATGGAGGAACATATGTACTGTCTAAGGGATAATTATCATGTCACTACTCTCACACTCAAATTGAGGCCTCACTGGCTTATCCGGACTCTCATCATCACTAACTGCGCCAATCTCATTCTTCTGAGTCTCATGCTTACATAGAGAGCAGCATAACGGGTACGAAAAGCTTCTGTATCAAAATATCCAGGTGCTATATCTTTTCCATGGCTAAGATACTCTGCATATGCAACAATGAATACTCCACATAACACGCAACATGTGGGGACTTCTTAGGAAGACCTATGATGACAAAACTACTATCTTGTTGAACAAAAAAAAACACAAATGATCAACCAAAAAAATACAAATGATCAAAATAAAAATTATAAAATGTATATAAACTAGTTTTCAACTCAAGGGACATAGCGCACCTAAACAATTGGGACTGAACCCATGATTCCAGCATAGTAGCGTATTGACCAAAGCATGTTTTCATAAATCTTCTAAGCTGAACACCGGATAGCTTTTGTTTTAAAGTATCAAATATCTTCATCTCCACATAACACGAAATGTGCGGGGACTTCTTAGGAAGATTTGTGATGACAAAACTACTATCCCGTTTAACCCAAAAAACACAAATAATCAACCATAAAAATACAAATGATCACAAAAAAATTATCAAATGTATATAAAGCCTCATCCATAAACTAATTGTCTATAACTATATATCATAAAATAAATAAAAAATTTATATGTTAACCGAATTGAATATATGTATAATTTTATGTATATATATATATATATATATGTATATATGTATATGTTTACATACATAGTTATATTTACATAAGTATAACTGTATGGTGTAGATATATGTATATATCTTAACACCAAATGCAATCGCACAAATACAAAACTTTAATATTATGAGATTCTACACAACTAAACTACAAAAAGTCTAATTGATAAATATACAAAAATAACTTATGTTGAATCTCAAATCAAACGATGGAGCACTACAATTAGTCTTATCTACATGTTCAATACCTTTTGTCACTCTCCTAAAAGGGGTTTCCCCATCCATTTGAAAAACTAGAAATTGGTTACTTGTACACCTAATTAACACTGCATATATATGAGAAATCGAATAAAATTAGTGGATAATGTAGAGAATAAGAAGAACAAACATATATATCCGTAAAGATATAAAATTTACCGCAAAAATCTTCAAATCAAATTTATGCGATTTATAGGGATTAAAAAAGTTTCAACGTAATCTTCAATGGACAAAAATCAGCTAATCTGTAGTTGAAGAACACAACATTTGAGAAATTTTGGGAGAAGAAATAGGAATAAATATATTCTATGATATTTCAATTGAAAGAAGTTTGAGATTAGCACAATCTCTTTAGCATAAAAACCTATTGCCGCCTAAAAAGTAAAAAAGCTTCAACGTAATCTTCAATGGACAAAGTCAGCTTATCTGTAGGTGAAGAACACAATATTTGAGAAATTTTGGGAGAAGAAATAGGAGGAAATATGTTCTATGATATTTCAATTGAAAGAAGTTTGACATTAGCACAATCTCTTTAACATAAAAAACCTATTGTTGCTTAAAAAGTCCAATCAGAGCAAAGAAGTAACCTATTGCCGCATATTACTCCAATCAGGTAAGAGTGAGAATAAAATATTAATTATGAGAGAGAAATTAATTTACCTTTGTTAAATACATTAGAAATTATATTTGTATAAATGAGTCCATGTTTGAATTTTAACTAACAATAACCTATGAATTGCAATTATTTAAACATTACCCATACCATGTAATTATGAAAGATTTTTATCTATAAACTGTAATTTTTCCTTAATTAAATACCAGATCCTGCTCCATTTGGAGGACCATAAAATGTTGCTATTGCTGGTTGAAACCCATCTAAAGTAGCATTGAGTGATTTAACATGTGCACAGTTGCAATATTGGATCAAACATAGAGATGCAAAAGTGAAAATGATCAAAGAGTGGTAATAACCCATGCTTAATATATTAATTACTAGAAAGAATTAAGAGTTCAATGTCCTAAATCTTTTTTCTAATTTTGTTTGGAGAAACTCTATGATATTGATGCTCTTTTTTAGTGGCCAAAACTAAATTCTTACCAAATATCAAGGAATATGATATCCAAAATAATTTTAATGATCCTTCATTTTCTGCAATATTATACCAAAACTAAGTACCGGAATGGTATAGCTCTTGATTGATATATTTATAGTACTTAAACAGCTCCTTTGATTAGGTACTATACACAGAAAATCTTGCAAAAAGAAATAAAATAAAATAGATAGGTTCATTAAGGGAAGAATATTCACTGCATACACTCAATCCAGATATATATTTTAATCATCATATAATCAATATATTATGTGTACAAATTATAGATTATGCACAAAAAAGAATGATCATGTTAACTATGTGTTTGAAATAGTATGTCAAAGACTTTAACATTTTCAGATATAATTGAAGGAATTTACTCATGGTGAAGCAGTATAGGGAAATGAAGAGGGACTTACACATGGTATTCATCGACCTAGAAAAGGCGTACGACAAAGTTCCTTGGGAGATTTTTTGGAGATGCTTGGAGGTGAGTGGGGTCCCGATGGCGTAAATCAGATTGATTAAGGACATGTATGATGAAGCAAAGACTCAGGTGAGGACGGGGGAGGAGATTCAAAGCATTTCCCTGTCTTGACAGAGTTGCATTAGGGATCGACTCTTAGCCCATTTTTGTTTGCGTTGGTGATGGATGTGTTGATGTGGCGTATTCAAGGAGAGGTGCCTTGGTGTATGCTTTTTGCAGATGATGTAGTTTTGATTGATGAGATGTGGGGTGGGGGGGGGTGGGGGGTGGGGATGATAAATTGGAGGTTTGGAGACAAATCCTTGAGTTTAAAGGGTTTAGGTTGAGTAGGACCAAAACAGAGTATATGGAATACAAGTTTAATGACTTGAGGCAGGAGAACGAGGTGGTAGTAAGGTTGGATTCCCAGGTTGTTTGTAAGAGGGATAGTTTAAGTATCTCGGGTCTATGATTCAGGGGAATGGAGAGATTGACGAGGATGTCTCCCACCGTATTGGGGCAGAATGGATGAAATGGAGGCTCACCTTAGGAATGTTGTGTGATAAGAAGGTGCCACCTAAGCTTAAAGGCGAATTCTACAGAGTGGCAATTCATCCGGCCATGTTGTATGAAGTGGAGTGTTGGCTAGTCAAGAACTCCCATATTCAAAAATTTATGGTGACGAAAATGCGGATGTTGTGTTGAATGTGTGGGATTACTCGGAGAGATATGGTTATGAATGAGACTATTCGGGAGAAGGTGGGAGCGAGTTCGGTGGAGGACAAGATGCGGGAAGTAAGGCTGAGATGGTTCAAACATTTGATGAGGAGGGGCACAGATGCTCTAGTTCGGAGGTGTGAGAGACTAGCTTTGGATGCATGGTCTTATGCGGGGTAGGGGTAGGTTGAAGAAATACTGGAGAGAGGTGATTAGGTGTGACATGGAGCAGTTACAGCTTACTAAGGACATGACCCTAGATAAGAAAGTATGGAGGATGCGAATTAGGTTAGAAGGCTAGTGCATGTGCGTGAGTCGTAGCGAGTATAGTTAGGAGAGCTTTGGGGTAGCCGGGCTGGTAGTCTTAGGGTTGTGTCCATAGGTTGGAGCTACTAGTAGGAGGGGATGTGGGTGGTGGATGGGTACCTTTGGTTGGTTAGCGTAGGGTATTACTTTATGGGTGTCTTATTTTTGTTATTCCATATTATTTCATGTTTTATTACGACTTTATTTACTATTCTTTGTCTTGAGCCGGGGGTCCATGGGAAACAACCTCTCTACTTCTTCGGAGGTAGTGGCATGAACTGCGTACATTTTACCCTCCTGAGACCTCACTATATGGGAATACACTGAGTTTATTATTGTTGTTGATAACCGTAAGATAAAAAATTACCACCGATACCAAAGTTATTAATTATTTGTTAGTAATACCATTATGTGGGAATCTACTGGATTTGTTGTTGTAGTAATACCATTATTCACTAAATATACTTAAATAGAAAATATTTATCTTTCCTTTTTTAACCTAATTAATGTTCTTTCCGCCCATCTTTATTAAATCCGTCCATCTTTATTAAATCCTATTTAATAGTGTCCGTTTATGGACAGTGGAGGAGTGTATGTCTCTCCCTAATTTTAAGCCTAATGGGATTTTGCACAAGCTCCAAAATATTTAAATTCTCTCTTTCTTCATTATTTCTTGAAATTTCCCTTCCCTTACAAGATCTTATTTCTCAAAATAATTCAATCTATCTTTTTGTAATATATGCAATAGTATTTTTATATGAGAACTGAATTTTCAACGAGATATTTATGTATGTCACCAATAAAAATGTAAGAAATATTCTTTTAAAATATATTCATTATATTGAATACAATTTTGTATATAGGGATTGAATTCACAAAGATTCTATCTTACGTGTGAGTACGAAAAAAGAAAAGGAAAATGCACATCCCATATAATTATGCATAAAAATAGGAATTTAATTGACAAAATAAATTCTATATTCACAGTATTTTGTTGATTTTAGTAATTAAAATAAAATATTTTTTGTAACCATAATATTTTGGTATTAATAGTAAATAACACTACAACATAGAGTAAATAACCAGTTAACACCGTGGTTAAAGTATGAAACTAGTGACTAGTTAAAACTACCACGCATTTGGTGTATACATCAAGCAATATGCATGTCATGTATTTGAATTTAGAGCTCATATTATTTAATCATGATTAATTAACATATATTTAATTTAATTTAATTCAATTAATTAATCATAATAAAGAACATTAATTTGTATATACATCGAATTGAATATGCGTAAATTTTTGGAAAAAAAAATCTAAATATACCTCCTTAGATTATAAATTGCAAGTCATAGCAAGACTTCTTAGATTGCAACTAATAACAAGTTTTAAGAAAAATAAAATAATAAAAAATTTAAAACAAACAAAATTAAGAATAAAATATTTTTTTATATGCTAATTAAAAAAACTTCCATTTTAATAGGAATTAGTTGTTATGTGGGCTAAAATTATGGAACCTATTAATGTGCATGTTTTTTTCTATTTCTTAAATTATATTTATATTCATTTTTTAAAAAGAAAAACAAATACTTCTTCTATTTCCATAATTCATTTTTACTCAATCTCTATTTGAATTTCTAATTCATGAATTTTGAATTCACAATAGAATTGGTGATATTAAATATTAAATGTTAATAATTTATTTTTAATTTGTGAATTGTATACGACCTATTATTCATGCATTATTTTATACAATTAAGCTAAAATCAATTTACATATAACAAAGTCATATTTTAAATGATTTTTTATTTTTGGGGTCTCAATTTATGAAATTGGTATATAAGATTCTATATAAATGATATATTTTATAACTGGTTCTAGTGTATGAAAATGGTACATAATATGCTATCCACGAATTAGTTTAATGAATTTTATTAAAGTCATTTTATACTCTTGTCATACTTAAGGATTTTTTTGGGGGGTGGGGGTGGGGGCGTTCTCAATGTATGGAATTGATATTAAAATTGGTACTAATGAAGGTTCGTATATGTCACATTTGTATGAAATGAGTTTTATGAATGTCACAATCTATAGGAAAAATGGTGTTGTATATTACATAACTTTTTTAGTGTATGTAATGGATATTTAATGAAAAACTGTCACTGTACATCTTGAAAATAAACTAACCGATAATTCTTTGTTATCAAATAACTTTTTGTTGCAATAAAAAAGGTAATCTGTATTAGGCATGGTTGGTATTGGTGTTGATTCACTATATTAATTTTGCTTTCTGGTATTAGTATAGTTCAACAGTTATACAAAAATATAGTTACAACCTGCAATAAACAATCTAAAAAATACATATAAATATAATTTTTACCTATAGTAAAACTAAATCTATTAACTGGGTCGGGATTTTAATTGATAAAGTGTTACATTTCTTTACAATGTTGTACTTCGCCATTTTCCATTTTTCCTATTGAATACTTTATTTGGCAAAGTTAATTCTCAAAGTATGTGTCATATTTAAAAAAAAAAAGAAAAAGATCAGAAAAGAATTTTTGAAAGAAAATTTTTTTTAGCTTTATTTTATTATTATTTATTGAAAGTCACTGTTGTGATAAAAAGATGAAATCTATGAATAGTGGAAGAAGAATTGAAGGAATAATGTGTATCAATGTAGAAATAGTTTACCAAATTTTACGTTTTAATTAAGAACAAATTTTGTTACTCACTGATAAAGTTAAAAAAAGTATTAATAAAGATAATTATTGAAACCAAAATTGATTCTTAACATAATTATCAATAGAGTTAATGAGGAGAGATAGAATATTGAAGACTAAAAAATAGGAGATAATAATAAACACTTATTTAAAAAAAATATTATTTTTTAAAGAATTGCTATTGTTGACACCTAATTTTTGCCCTCCACGATTAAATTTAATCCTGAGTTTCTTCAGTTTTTAATAAAATCAAAATAATTATTTCATCTAAATAAAAAAAATTAAAATATTTTTCGTACGTGATTTTGTCATTTTAAGTAGCGATTCTATACTATCGTGTTCAGTTATACGAGATTATATAATTTATTACTAAAATATTTATTTTATAAAATATCAAATTTAATTAAGGCTCATCTTGAAATATAAATTCAAATGATTAAAATCATGATTTAAATATAATTTATTCTAAAAAATAATTTATTTGGATAAATATGCATTTGATTTTATTAAATCAAAAAGCTCGGGATTTAAAAAAAAGGTATTAATTCGTATCGAATTTCAATTTAATTTAGCCAATCTATTAGATTTGACCATAATTGAAAATTGGTCATAATTGCAATGCAATTCGTCAATTGATTTTTAATTTGGTCAAAATAAATAAATATGACTAAATTTTAAATTCCAATTGGGGTTATATTTTAAATAACCCCAAAATTCTCAAGAACTCTCATAA